>NC_142739.1:5845000-5999166 GCF_051943395.1 Hippocampus bargibanti
AGGAAATGGCACAATGGATTAATGTTGAATGAAGTAGTCCATTTAGGAAATGTCGAGCCAGGCTGGGCAGGGAGGCACTGTTAGAATGACAAATAAAAGCAACAAAGCTCAACATTGCAAGTGAAGAAGCAGCTGTGGGAAAGATGTTTCCTAAAGTACACAATCATCTCTATCGTCTTTAGCATGTTCACATGCAGGCTATGTTGGATGCACCAGACTACCAATTGCTCTACTTCTTGTTAATAACCACACTCGTCACCGTCTTCGATGGTGCCGATGAATGTGATGTCATGTGTGAGCATTATGAATTTGAGAGCTGGGTGTGTTGAGATGCAATCGTTTGTGTAGAGGAAGAAGAGCAGTGAAGTAGAACACATCCATGTGGGGCTCCAGTGCTAGTGGTGCGCAGGCTCACCTGTTGTGTCCTGCTGATCAGGAAGCTGAGCGTCAATTGTCAGATCGTTGGAGACTGTTGTGTAAATAGGCTATCATATGTTAAACTTGGCTTTACAAGCAGACTTGAAAGGGTTAATCAGATCAGCCGGTGAGTGGGTGTGGCTGTGGAGATAAATGCTGTCTGAACCAGGCGGCTCTTGTTAGCCGAGGGAGACACACCGCCGGTGAGTCCACATGTTGCATTTCCACGTTCTACCTTTCTGTTGATTAAAACCTAAATAATGTCAAAGTAGTGATAGAAATGATTGTGAATGAGATGCATTTACATTCTGTGTTTCCATTTGTAGGTCTATGACCTACTTCACTGCTCGTCTCCCAAACAAAAAGAACCAATGTATTCAAAACTCAATCAACAATAAATAACGAGAGTGAGTTGAGTTGTATCAGTGTGGTCTCTCTGGGATCCCTTTCGGGTGGATAACGTGGAAATGTAAATTGACCGAACAGAGACACGCTGAGCCGGTAAAGCTTGGGAGGAAAATATGGTGTTGGACACATACCTGATTTCCTCAGACACATCGTTGAATAGGTCCCTGTACCGTCAACGTGCATCAGGATGTTGCGTAACACCAAGTTGACTGCGTCATCCACTGATCTGTTTGCTCTGCAGGCACATTGAAGAGGGTCCAGAAGTCTAATGATGTTCTTTCATGGTCCAGCACAAAGCAATCACAGGACCTCATGTCAGAGCAGCATTTCTATGGTAGTTCAGTTCCAACAGTGAAGGTTTCTTGGGGATTGGGATGATGGTGGACTGTTTGGGTCAGGATGGGACCTTACACAGCTCCATGGAACTGTTGAATATCTGTGTGTAGACGGAAGCCAGCTGGAAACATCTGTATTAAATGCAACGACGAACATATCATTTTTTACTGCAGTCGAGTAGAAGATGGCATGTTTTACTTGTAATCTGCCGGACGTTGTTGCACCATGGTCGTCTTTGCCTGGATGGCGCCATTTCGTATCAGGTAAGCACCAAGCGACAGTTGAAGTTTAATTCTCTTACAGCTGCTCAGTTCCTATGGTCCTCCTGATTACGGTATCCGACAGGGAGTGCTCAATACATTGATCGCGATCTACCAGTTAATCTCCAAGATACTCTCGGTAGATCGCATGACAAGGCGATGTGACATTGTCATGAACTGATGCTTTTCAAATGAAGACAAAGTCAGCTTTATTGTCAAATATGCTGATATGCATGACATACAGCACAGATGAAATTAATGTCCTCTCTGACCCAGCGTGCAAGGCATCCAAAAAAAGACATACAATTGACAACAGACAACGCATGTCATTTCTGAATGTAAAGTGAAGTAGTGTTGTATGTAAAGTGAGGTAGTGACGTATGTAAGGTGAGGTAGTGACGTATGTAATGTGTGGTAGTGTCGTATACAAAGTGATGTAATGTAGTCATGCAAAAACAAACAAAAAGGGTTGAAGTGAGGTCTTGCAGAAAGGACAGAAAAATAGAGTTCAGGATGATAGTACAGCGTGTAGCGTGTACTCAGAGTTCGGTGAGTGTGGTAGTGGGAAGGGACTGGGGGGGGCTGGGAGGGAGTTGAGTCTCCGGACTGCCTGGTGGCAGAAACTGTCCATGAGCCTGCTGGTCTTGGCTCGGAGACTCCGCAGTCTCCTACCCGATGGCAGCAGGCTGAAGAGGCGGTGGGAAGGGTGGGTGGGATCGCCAGCGATCCTGATGGCCCTGTGGGTGAGGCGGGTGTTGTAAATGTCCTCAAGGGGGGGAGGGGATCGATGATCTTCTCAGCTGTCCTCACGATGTGCTGCAGAGTTTTACAGCAGGACACGGTGCAGCCTGGCTCAGAGAGGTGTTGAAGATGTCTGTGAAGACATCTGTGAGCTCCTCAGCGCAGTCGGTCAGGACACGGCCAGGAATGCCGTCGGGACCCGGGGCTTTGTGTGCGTTGGTCCCTCTGAGGGATCGCCTCACGCTGTCCTCGGACAGTGTCAGCACCTGGTTGCTTGGAGGTGGTGGGGTCTTCTGTGCTGGAGTGCTGTTGTCTGCCTCGAAGCGGGCGAAGAAGTCATTCAGCTGGTTCAGCAGAGAGGTTCAGTTCTCGCAGGTCTGTGAAGAGGGCTTGTAGTCTGTGATGGTCTGTATCCCACGCTACAGGTTCCTGGTGTCTCTGCTGTCTCTGAAGTGGTTACGATCCTCCTGGAGTGCTGTCTCTTGGCCATCCTGATGGCGCGTGACAGGTTGGCCCTGGCTGTCCTCAGGCCCAGCTCATCGCCAGCTTTGTAGGCAGCGTTCTGAGGCCTAAGGAGCCTGTGGACTTCATCCGTCAGCTATGGCTTCTGGTTGGCCCGGATGGTTACAGATCTGATGACAGTCACGTCATCCATGCACTTCCTCATGTAGGAGGTAACAGAGTTTGTGTACTCTTGGATGTCTATGGTGTTGTCATAGGTGGCCGCTTGTCTGAACATGTTCCAGTCGGTGTTGGAGAAGCAGTCTTTGAGTGCCTCTGATGACCCATCAGGCCACACCCTTATCTGCTTCTTGACTGGTTTCACGACTTTGACAAGTGGCCTATATGCGGGCATTAACATGATAGTGGAGTGGTCCGAAGCTCGTAGGTGGGGCAGGGGGTAAGCTTTGTAGGCTTCTTTGTGTGTTGTGAAAACATTGTCCAGAATGTTGTTACCTCTAGTCGGAAAGTTTATGTGTCCATGGAGTTGTGGAAACACACTTTTCAGGTTGGCATGGTTGAAATTGCCAGCGAGGATAAGGAAATCATCTGATTGGGCTGTCTGTTGCTCGCTGAGGTGCTGGTAGAGTTCATTCAATGCTGCGCTCCTGTTGTTAATTGAGCTCGGGGGGATGTAAATTGCTACCAGCAGTATGGCGCTAAATTCCCTCAGCAGGTAGAATGGCCGACATTTTACGACCTTAAGCTCTATCAGTGGTGAGCAGTGTTTTCATACCACAACAGCGTTGCGGCACCAGGCATCACTGATGTAAACACGGAGTCCCCCGCCGCAAGTCTTCCCCCCCCTCGACGAGCGCTCTGTCTGCCCGGAAGCTGGTTAGCTGGGCTAGCTGGATGGCACTGTCGTTCAGCCACGTTTCCACAAACACAAGGGCATAACACTCACCCACAGTCTTGAAAGTTGAGCGGAGCTTATGTTGTCCATTTTATTGTCCAGCAAGCGTACATTAGCCAGCGTGATGGTAGGAATGGTCGGCCGGTGTTGGCTAGCCGCGAGCCTAGTGCGGATACCTCCACGCTTCCCCCTCTTCTGTTTCCTCATACAGCGCTTGTGGCGCCTCCCCTCTGGGTTGGGTGCAGGAGTGGGGGTCAATGGACGAGCCGTCTCCCTGAGCAATCCATACTTGCATCGCACTTCTACTTCAGCTGGTTTTGGTTTTAAAAATGAACTGCCGATGTCGAGCAGGTACGCCTCGGTGTAGCGAGGCAGATGGAGACGAACATTTACATGAGTGAGACAAACATAATAAACACAAAAACACCAAGTTGCCGGGAGAGAGAGGAGCTGCAGCGTGTTCACGTGCCACCATCTTGGAAACAAAGAATGTTGAATGTTGAAATGAAGTTGTGTTGTTTGGAATAAAAACAAGACATCAGCTTATCAGCCAATCCTTCACTTCATTTATACACTAGACAATCAGTTAGATAACATCTCATTATTAGCTACACCGTGCGTGCTCAAACTACGCCCCTCAGCACTGCAAAGTAAACAAGATACAGTAGTTTATTTTGCAACAACCAAATTCTTCGCTCGTTTTTTTTTCTTCTTATGAGTGGGGAGCTGTACTAAGTAAGAAGAAATAAGATAATTTTAAGACAGAATGGGAGTACGACTTTTTTTTCACAATGACATTTTCAAAGTGTGCTTGTCTCGTCTGCAGAGTGACCTCACGTAATGGAAAAGAATGCACAGAATTATCTTGTGTTGTTCAACATTTGCGGTTATACATCAACGTACGTTGCAAGAATCTTCAATATATTTCTCAACAAATATTATAAATAGTAGATTATTTTGACTTGGTCATTTCAAAATTAGCTCCCAAGGTGAAAAAGTGTGAACACCCCGGCCCTGTAGTTTAAACCATGCTTCGTGTGTCTCTTCATAGATGTCATTTTAATGATTTTTTTGCCCAATGCACATACTATATACCAGTGACGTGCAGGCAGGGGAGGAAGGTGAGGCCGAAGGTGAATGCCGTAAAGTTCTTTTCCATTTAGCTTCACCATTTTTGGATTTTTTTCTAAATTGCCGAATTTTCAAATTTACTGTTCAAATACTAAGTAGAGACGAGTGGTGAGGCAGCAGCCGGCTGAGCCTCACCATGGATTGCGCAATGACTATGCTAACTGTGCTGGCTTGCTCTGCAATGAGACCGCATTGCTGTCCCTCGGCATATTGCTATTAAACTGTTCAAAAACGTTTTGTATATGAACTAAATTTCTACAGTTTAGCTGGTGTATATAATGTACAGTCACTGCATATAATAAACACTGTACTACGGTGTTTATTTTGTTTTATTTTGATTAAAACTGTGTGCATAGGTGAGGCACACAGTTCTCCTGCCTCATGACAGGGGGCGCTGGTGATTAGAGATTCTTCTTGCGACTCCTCGGCTGCAGAATAATAGAATTAGTGAGGGCAAGCTACAGTAAACAGTTAGCAAGTTAAGTGCAACCATCCAGTCATTTTTTCGTGCTGCTTTGCCTTATTTTCAGAATGGAGGATCCGTCAGCGATCCTGATGGCTCTGCGGGTGAGGCGGGTGTTGTAAATGTCCTGAAGGGGGGGGAGAGAGACACGATGATCTTCTCAGCTGACCTCTCGATGCGCTGCAGAATGACTTTAAATTGTTTGGTCATAGGGCTGCAAAAAAGAAGACAATCCACATTTGAAATGTGTTGTGAAAAGTCTGGGTGGAATTTAAGCGCATTACAATAGGGCAGGTTAGGCAACATTCGTAATGCTGATGAGGTGATACCGGTGGGAGTGGGGCAAATAGTCCAGTCGTTAGTCAGGAATGTAGGAACAATCAGTGGGGCCACAGGGAGTGGTCCTCTGCTCCCCCCAACCTGAGAATAGGGACCTATCATATCTGTGTCCGGCGCCGCCATGTCCGGACATTAGGGGTATATAAATAGGGCCGATACGACCAGTCAGACTTTAGTTCGCTGACGAAGCCTCTTGGATAGGAGGCGAAACGTCCGACCGACACCTTCAAAAAGTACAGATGACGGCTGAAGAAACCTTCTCATCGATGGACCACTTCTGTATGACTGAGAGCTTACACAGACGTATTACAATAGGACCTCCACTATCTCAATACAGTAAAGTCTCGTTATATCGATATCGGATATATCGATAGTCCCGGTTATATCGATACTATTTCTATGCACGCACGGAGAAAATTACATGCAAACAGGGTCGGATATATCGATAGTCCCGGTTATATCGATATTTTTTCGGACTCCCTTGAATATCGATATAACGAGACTTTACTGTATTTATACTTTTGTGGCGGGCACTAGGACCGGGCATCTCACCCAGCAGGTGCACGGGAGCGGGCGGGTTTATGTCACATATATTTCACCTCATTTTCTGTTTGAGTTAGATCCACTTGTTCGACGTTGAAATAAACACGTCTCCACATTCAGTCGTGTGTGCTCTTTCCTCAACGGCTACACTTTGAGAAAAGCTCCCACATTCAAAGGTTAACTGACTAATTTTGTCCAACGATTCTGCTCAAGAGCGGCACAAACAAGCATTTTATGGCTGTGGCTACAATGATAAGTCACTTCTCTCTCAAATGAGTCGGAGAATTGTATATAGCTGGAGAACAACAGCTAGCATTGTAGCTTAGGTCCACCCAAAACGTTTCAGCTTTTTTGCTTTCGCATCCTTTGAGGTTATTTAATGTCATGTCTGTTTCCAGTTGTCGACTAAACAGTCAAAAAGCTTGTAGTTTCCAAGTCCACATTTAAAAGAAAAAATAATAACCCACTCCTTGGCTTATGGGTAAAATTTCCCTCTGTGCAAAGAAGGCAACAAGAAGCAAATCCCTTCATCATCAGATGGTGTTCATCAACGCATGGGGTAATAAGAGGAAAACACTTAATTACTTTGTATTTCATGGTTCCGTATTAATTAATGTAAGCTGCTGAAAGGTGCAACAACATTACTACTTGAGCATTGGTCACAGCCACACGTTTCTGTGTTTTTAACACATTAGGAGATGTCTTTACTTTTAGGCTTTTATGAACCATCCGTTTAAATGTTGATTTAATATATTTATGATTATGGTGAAGACTTTAATGTGTGAATGTGTGTAGAAAAAGTTGAATACATATTGGATTGCACCATCATTTTATACATAATTCTATTCATAATTCTAAACTCTTGCTTTGGTCATATGCTGTAGCAATATTTATTCTTGCTCTCTAACGACATTGTCGTTGTCTCCCGGCTTTTTTCCCCAGATTTGGGCTTCCATTCTCTCGCATCAACTGACCAAGTGTGACATATGAGTAACATGAGTATGTGTGCGTGTGCGTGTGTGTGTGTGCGTGTGTCTGTGTGTGTGTGTGTGTGTGTGTGTGTGTGTGTGTGTGTGTGTGTGTGTGTGTGTGTGTGTGTGTGTGTGTGTGTGTGTGTGTGTGTGTGTGTGTGTGTGTCCTTGGGAGGATTTAAGGTGTGATACAGTTGTGTGGTCAAGGTTGTTTTATAGTCAGAGACACTGGTCCTTTCCAGATGTTGACCACACATCTGGTGGAAAATGAATGATCACTTCCCAGCATGTATTTCTAAAACCCATTCATTTCCTGTGTGTATATATATATATATATATATATATATATATATATATATATATATATATATATATATATATATATATATATATATATATATATATATATATATATATATATATATATATATATATATATACTGCACAGATTAGATTACTATCCTCTAGGAAATATAAGCATCAGCACATGTGATGTATAAAATTACGTTTAGATTAAAAAAAAAAAAGATAAAAAAAATCTCTCTTTGCTGTGGTCTGGTATCATCAAAAGTTGTACTCCCTCGAACTGGGCCCTAGCCTAGTAGTTGGGGATCTCTACTGTAGGTCATTATTGACCAATCCTTCAATGCAATGTCTTTGATGGAGGGAAATAACATTTCGGGTCCAGGTCTCATGCAGTGTCAAAAAGGTAAACAGTTGTGGCGGGAGAGTTGTGAGAGCTGTGATTCAATTCTTACTGCCAATTTCAATGGAACACAGATGAAGGAAAGTGACATGTCCCTTGAGAAGGTTGTTATTTCACTTTGTTATCGATGAGAAGGTTTCTTCAGCCATCATCTGTACTTTTTGAAGGTGTCGGACGTTTCGCCTCCTATCCAAGAGGCAATCGGCAGTACATTTGCACCTAAAAGCTAGCAACCACTCATTTGACGACAATGAGGTTAAAATCTTAGCGAAAGAACATAGATGGTTTGAAAGGGGGGTAAAAGAAGCGATTCTCATAAAACAACAAAATCCTTCATTAAACCAGTCTGGTGGGGTGAGGTTCAATTTGGATCGTTCATACAATAGCCTGCTTAGGCAAAACAGGTTAGACAACATTCGTAATGCTGATGAGGTGATACCGGTGGGAGTGGGGCAAATAGGCCAGTCGTTAGTCAGGAATGTAGGAACAATCAGTGGGGCCACAGGGAGTGGTCCTCTGCTCCCCCCAACCTGAGAGTAGGGACCTATCATAGCTGTGTCCGGCGCCGCCATGTCTGGACATTAGGGATATATAAATAGGGCCGATACGACCAGTCAGACTTTAGTTCGCTGACGAAGCTCCTGTACCCCTGTACGACTGAGAGCACAGACGTTCACTTTCTTATATATTTGACATACTTTGTAGTTGATACAAATGCATCTTATTCACATTGGTGATTTATGTCAGGTCCATATTGTCACCTTCCCAACATTCATCATTATTTGTGAACCAACAACATGAACAGTTCATATTTGACAAATCTCGGATGTATAACTGAAGAATGACTGAGACCCTTTTGCAATTTAATACCGCACTATTGGTGTAAAGCAGTGGAAGCTAAGTCAAGTTACTGACAGCCGTAGCATAAGAGACCGGTATGTGTCACTCTGGTTTCATGCACTGGATGATTTTTGTTATTAAATCAATGAAGGTCACCTTGATTTTACTGGTCAGAACAAGAAAATTCCATTTGTCCAACACCGACCGTACCAACTTTATTCATGTTCTCCAGTACCCTTGACTCCAGTGGTCTCAAACTTGTGGCCCATCGACCAAATATGGCCCGCAAGGTGCTCGTTTGAAGCCCAGGACTTGAGATAAAAGTTTTATGCAACTGTGGCCTGCGTAAATTGTTTTAGTGCAATTCTTATCAACCGCATGTATGAGTATTTCTTCCTGTAGAGCTCTTTACTGGTTTGACTCATACCTGTTCATCAGAGAAACAGTTGGTCATTAAAATCCGTTTTCCAGAAATATTGCTTTCATTTGATCTGCGGCACATTGGCTAAATTACAAAAGAGCTATTTTATTAAAGGACATTTTTTTTATTATTAAACAGACACCTCCCGACAAGTTGTGTCCATAATTTGTAAAATCACTTCAAATTACTTCTACTGACCGCATTTTACAAAGATTCCGCCGCATATAGCTATAATTTACTTCTTAAAATTTGCGCTGAATATTCACGAAGTCTTGTTTTCGAGTTGATGACGATGCCGGAAGTGACGTGAATTTAGGAACGCCTTGAGTTGTTGAAATTGTGAAGTCAGCGCGAAAGCGATACACAGGAGACCGCTGACATCCTCTCAGCCTGACAATGGGCAGAACGGTGCTTCTAGTGGGGAAAGATAGCAAATCGGCATATTATTGGAACAAACCGATCGGACAAATATCCAGCTCATAGCTGTAGAGCACCAGCCGGAGGCGAACGAAGAGCTAACCGTAGTTACCGATTCACCGCTTGGATAATCGCTGTCATCCTCTCGTGTTGTTTCTGCTCCTCTCGAGGCTGATCAACCAGCTCATAAATTATTTTGTTGAACATATATAAGTAAAATAGAGCTCATCCATCCATTTTCCGTACCGCTTATTCCCAATGAGGGTCGCAGGGGGTGCTGGAGCCTATCTCAGCTGTCTTCGGGCACGAGGCGGGGGACACCTTGAATTGCTTGCCAGCCAATCACAGGGCACACAAAGACATACAACAGTCACTCTCACACTCACACCTAGGGACAATTTGGAGTGGTCAATCTGCCTGCCATGCATGTTTTTGGAGTGTGGGAGGAAGGCGGAGGACCCGAAGAAAACGCGGGTCCGGGGAGAACATGCAAACTCCACACAGGGAGGCCGGACCGGGACCCGAACTGGCGACCTCTGCACTGTGAAGCCGGTGTGCTAACCACTCGACTACGGGCCGCCTTGTAAAATAGAGCTCTTCCAAGCCAAAGATGATTACATTCTTCAGAACAGGGAAGAAACTCTGGTGTAGCCGAAAGGACACTTTGATGACAGTCAGATCTGGTACGTATCATTCCGACAGTCAGTCTTTTTTTTTTAATCAAACACGAATGCTTTTCTTGACCCCGTGATTACATTTTTGATTTTATGTGAATTGCGAATCACTACAATTTTCTTATTATGAACTCCATTGTATAGAAGGCCATTCATACGTAAGTTTGTAACTTTTCATCTTGAAAATTGAAACAAGTTTAGGCATGCACAACCATTAAACAATCTACCGTAATTTCCAGACTATAAGCCGCGACTTTTGTCACAAGCTTTCAACCCTGCGGTTTATGCAATGATGCGTATGAATCGGAGGCTTGGCTAACCAGTGGCAAGAAATCGTACCAAAACTGGCTGTATGCGAAGAGCAACTTTTGCGAAGGTATTTCTTCCGTGTCTTAGTGACTTGATATATTTTTGTACCCAGACCTGTTCACAAGTGCTAACCTGTTGCTGCCTTGTCTCATATGTACCGCCATGTTTTTCTTGACCAGCCCTGTTCGGGCTGTGTTACTGCCGTAATCGATGAGAAGGTTTCTTCAGCCGTCATCTGTACAAATTTGAAGGTTTCCGGACGTTTCGCCTCCTATCCAAGAGGCTTCGTCAGCGAACTAAAGTCTGACTGGTCGTATCGGCCCTATTTATAATGTCCAGCTATGGCGGCGCCGGACACAGCTTAGGTCCCTACCCTCAGGTTGGGGGGAGTAGAGGACCACAAAGAATAGGGAATGAAACCAATAATTCTCAAGATACAAAAAGGAGAGGAGTAGCAGTACCTTACATTGCAGGAGTTTCGGAAAAATTACAGAGTCCTTTGGCAACACAAAATTCCTACTTATTTCAAACCGGTAAACACGTTAAGGCAAAAATTAGTGCATCCAAAAGATAGGCTACCAAATGAAAAACAAAGTAATGTAGTTTATTCCATACATTGTAAGAATGAAAATTGTAAAGAGCAGTACATTGGGGAAACTCAACAAATTCTCAAAAAAGACTTTATCGACATCGCAGGGATAATACAAGTGTGCCTCAATCGGCAGTACATTTTCACCTAATAGCTAGCAACCACTCATTTGACGACAGTGAGGTTAAAATCTTAGCAAAAGAACATAGATGGTTTGAAAGGGGGGTAAAAGAAGCGATTCTTATAAAACAACACAATCCTTCATTAAACCGGTCTGGTAGGGTGAGGTTCAATTTGGATCGTTCATACAATAGCCTGCTTAGGCAAAACAGGTTAGGCAACATTCGTAATGCTGATGAGGTGATACCGGTGGGAGTGGGGGAAATGGGCTGGAATGTAGGAAAAATCAGTGGGGCCACAGGGAGTGGTCCTCTGCTCCCCCCAACCTGAGGGTAGGGACCTATCATAGCTGTCTCCGGCACCGCCATGGCTGGACATTAGGGATATATAAATAGGGCCGATACGACCAGTCAGACTTTAGTTCGCTGACGAAGCCTCTTGGATAGGAGGCGAAACGTCCGGAAACCTTCAAATTTGTACAGATGACGGCTGAAGAAACCCTCTCATCGATGGACCACTCCTGTACGACTGAGAGCTTACACAGACTTACTGCCGTAATGCATGTTGTGTTGCTGCCACGTAACTGGCACTATTTTGAAAGAAAAGTTAAGGTATACAGTAAAGTCTCGTTATATCGATATTCAAGGGAGTCCGAAAAAATATCGATATAACCGGGACTATCGATATATCCGACCATGTTTGCATGTAATTTTCTCCGTGCGTGCATAGAAATAGTATCGATATAACCGGGACTATCGATATATCCGATATCGATATAACGAGACTTTACTGTATTATTAAAACTTTGAAAACATTTTCTGTGTCCCGTCTTTCTTTATAAACACGTGGTTTATAGTCGGGTGCGGTTTATGTATGTACAAAATGGTTTGTCTTTTAAAAATGTACTGGGTGAGGCTTATAATCAGGTGCGCTCTGTAGTTTGGAAATTGTGGTACATTGATGTTGACATCTTGTAGCTTATTATTTGTTATTCATGTACTTATATGCCACATATAACCGAAGTTGATGCTATATTGCTAATTCACGGAGGTTCATATACATATGCTTCATATGCCGTGTCCTTCATCGGTTTCGTCGCTTGCATACGGCTCGAATTGATACGGACTTTTTGAATCATATTCATAACTGGATGAGTAACACGAAAGCATCTTCTCCAAATCTGAACGTTCTGAAGCCATTGTTTTGATTCTGGAGCAAGGCAGTTTGTGGGTGGGCCAGGATCGCCGGATTCGCCCAGGTTCCCTATGTGACGTCACGAACATGGGGGCAGGACTTTGTGAATCTCTCCAGTTTGGAGCTCATTAGTCGCAGTTTTGGGCAATTTTAAGTCATTTTTATTGGTGTTTTGCGTTTGACTAAAAATGTCAGCCTGCGTGTTTTGGGTATTTTAGATGCTATGCAATGTTTTTTCTGATGTCAGGAAACACAAAAATTGTGTCGTTTGTCCTTTAAATGTCAAAAATACTTACAACCAAGTTAGCTATTTACATTCTCATAAAGTATTTAATTGTTTAATATTGACGACTGTCAGAGAGTTGTCATTAAAAAAAACACTTTCCAAATGCTTTTGGATTGACATTTTGCTTTTTCATTCGGATTATCAATACTGCATTATCAATGTTGTTATTCTTGTATTTGACAACAATTGGATTGGATTGGATTGGATTGGATTTGCCTTTATGAGTCTCACAGTGGAGAAATTTACATTTCACAGCAGCACAGTGATGAAAGAAATGAAAGTAGAAGAACAAAATACATGAGCTACTGGAAAGGCAGCCACTCTCGCGGCGCCGTCTTGAAGTCAAAAGAACAAAAAAAACTAAATAACAAATAATATGACAGCACAAAGACAATATGACAAAGAAAGAAACAGAGAGTCATTCAGGACTTGCTGTACCCTCTTTGTGACAGTGACGTGCAGTCAGGGGAGGCAGGTGAGGCTGTGCCTCACCTGTCATCATGGAAATATCAAATGACAAAATAAATTAAACGGTTATATTTATTTAGTGATTTGTACTTTAACGTTCTTTTCCATTTAACTTCGCCATTTTTGGATTTTTTTTCAAAATCGCTGAATTTTCACATTTACCGTTCAGATACTAAGTAGAGACAAGCGGTGAAGCACCAGCCGGCTGAGCCTCACCATGGATTGTGCAATCACTATGCTAACTGTGCTGGCTTGCTCTGCAGTGAGACCGCATTGCTGTCCCTCTGCATGTCACTATTAAAGTGTTCAAAAACTTTTAGTATATGAACTAAATTTCTACAGTTTAGCTGGTGTGTATAATGTACAGTCACTGAACATTATAAACACTGTACTACAGTGTTTATTTTATTTGTATCAAAACTGTGTGCATAGGTGAGGCACACAGTTCTCCTGCCTCATGACAGGGGGCGCTGGTGATTAGAGATTCTTCTTGCGACTCCTCGGTTGCAGAATAATAGAATTAGTGAGGGCAAGCTACAGTAAACAGTTAGCAAGTTAAGTGCAACCATCCAGTCATTTTTTCGTGTTGCTTGGCCTTATTTTCAGAATGGAGGATTATATATCTAAATTGAAAGAATTTTCTAACCTGGACTTTCAATCGAAGCAGGAGATAATAATTAAAGGAAGACCAACACCGGACTGTATAGCTCACAAACGGTGAGGGATGAATGTAAATCTCCTGGACAGCTTCTCAGCTTTTTGGCCAAGAAGGATCTCATTGAAACTATTCCTGAAGCGACAAAGTTGCTCCAGCGCGTGCTCACTGTTCCAGCTAGAAATTCTCAGTCATTCTCAGCACAAAAGACTAAAAACATGCAGTCGAAACAGGACTGATCAAGGATGACTTTCTTCACTGGCAGTGATCTCCATTGAGACAGAGAGACTTGGACTTCATTTATAAGTAAAGGTAACACGATAATAACATTTTTTTTTTAAAATTGTTTTTTTCTATGCTACAGTTTGTATCCAGTATATAAAGAATGCTGACATTAGATTTTAAACAAAACCCGTTAACTGTTGCCAATCAAATGGTGAATAAGCTACTCTCCGGAGTTCATATGTTTGTAAACTGACTCATGACGTCAGTGCCTCACCATGAACCTCACCGCACGTCAATGCTTTGTGATGACATGAAGCAGCCAACAACGCCCTCCATGTCCGGTGATCGACCTTCTTTGTGCCTGGCCTCTCCATTTGGCCGAACGACCCGGAGCGGCAGACGTGTGCACTTCCCAGAACGGCTCACCTCCTACGGGTCTTCTGAGCGCGTCCGGCTCGTTTTTTTCCTTAAAGTGTTCAAAAAATTTTAGTATATGAACTAAATTTCTTATCACTTCAGATCCAGGAGGGGAGCCCTGTGGCGTCACCGGTGTGCACCACAGCTTTGATGTCTTTCAAGCCTTTGATCTCCTTGATATGCGTCTCAGCCTGACGCATGTCACACGCTTGAAAATGGTATAAAAGTAGCCGTCCCGGTACAGAGAGAATTAGACTCATCTCGGACTCAGACACAGACAGACACAGATCGCAGAGACCTGCTCAGCACCGCACGGAGTTTCACAGCACGACTTGCTCGACTCCACGCTACGATCAAGCTAGGTGACACACCTAGGAATTATTGACAGATCGGTCCATGTCAATCAATCAATCAATCAATCAATCAATCAATCAATCAATCAATCAATTATATTAAAAAAAATAAAAAATGTAATTAAAAAAAAATAATTTAAATTTAAAATTGAAGAAAAAATAAAAAAAAACAGAATCATCTTTATTGCCAAGTATGTAGAACACACAAGGATTTTTTTCCGGTCGAACACGCTGCACTAGTATCATCAGCAAAAAAAATGCAAAGAGGCACTATACAATTCCATTTGGCTACTGTTCAAAGAGTTAATGGCTTGGGGGAAGAAGCTGTTTAAATGTCTGCTGGATTTGGTGCGCATTGATCGGTAGCGCCTGCCTGAGGGGAGTAGCTGGAAAAGGTGATGGGCAGGGTGCGGAGGGTCCAGTATGATTTTCCGCACCCTAGTTTGGAGTCTTGCAGTGTGCAAGTCCTTGAGAGTGGGTAGGCCGGTGCCAATAATTTTTTCCGCCGTCCTAACTGTCCGTTGAAGTCGGATTTTGTCCATTTTTGTGGCGACCCCGAACCAAACAGTGATGGAAGAACACAGGATGGATTCGATGACAGCCGTGTAGAAATGTTGCAGCACCTCCTGTGGCAGGCCATGCTTCTTTAGCAGCCTCGGGAAGTACATTCTCTGTTGGGCCTTTTTTAGGATAGAGTTGGTGTTGACCTCCCACTTCATGTCCTGGGAGACTGTGATTCCCAGGAACTTGAAGGTCTCAACGGTTGACACCAGGCAGTTGGATAGTGTGAGGGGTAGCTGTGGTGATGGATGTTTCCTGAAGTCCACGATCATCCCTACTGTCTTGAGCGTGTTCAGCTCCAGGTTGTGACGGCTGCACCAAAGCTCCAGCTGCTCCACTTGTTGTCGGTACGCAGACTCATCGCCGTCTTTAATGAGACCGATGACCGTGGTGTCGTCTGCGAACTTTATGAATTTGACAGCTGGGTGCGTTGAGGTGCAGTCGTTCATGTAGAGAGAGAAGAGCAATGGAGAGAGGACGCATCACTGCAGGGCTCCAGTGCTCGTGGTTCGTGTTGAGGATGATATTTTCCCTAGTCTGACCTGTTGTGTCCGTCCTGTCAGGAAGCTGAGGACCCACTGGCAGATCGTAGGGGACACTCCCTACTTGCTGCTGTGAAATGTAAATTTCTCCACTGTGAGACTAATAAAGGCATATCCAATCCAATCCAATCCAAGCTAGAGAAGTTTGGGGATGAGGAGTTCTGGGATGATGGTATTGAACGCAGAGCTGTAGTCCACAAACAGGATCCTTGCGTAGGTTCCTGTGTTGTCGAGGTGGTCTAGGATGTGGTGCAGTCCGATGTTGACTGCATCCTCCACAGACCTGTTTGCCCGGTAGGCAAACTGAAGAGGATCTAGCAGAGGTCCGGTGATGTTCTTTAGGTGGTTCAGCACGAGGCGTTCAAAGGACTTCATGACCACAGACGTCAGAGCAACAGGTCTGTAGTCGTTCAATCCCGAGGGTGCTGGTTTCTTTGGAACTGGGACGATAGTAAACTGTTTGAAGCAGGATGGGACTTCACACTGCTCCAGGGATCTGTTGAAGATTCGTGTGAAGACTAGAGCCAGATGGTCACCGCAGACTTTCAGGCAGGAGGGGGACACTCTGTCAGGTCCCGCAGCTTTCTTGATCTGCTGCTTGAA
Source organism: Hippocampus bargibanti (assembly GCF_051943395.1). NCBI lineage: Eukaryota > Metazoa > Chordata > Actinopteri > Syngnathiformes > Syngnathidae > Hippocampus > Hippocampus bargibanti. The sequence continues at coordinate 5,861,347 of NC_142739.1, forward strand.
GAGCCGTCTCACGTGCAGTTCGTGGATCTGTAGGGCACGGTAGTTTCTGGTAATGGCGGGCATATGAGGGAAATGGGGGTTCTGAATAGACGACTCAATTGCTGCACACTGACTGACCACGGCTGACTACATCTACTGGTACTTCCATCAGCCTCAGTGATAGCAGACTCAAGGATTCAATAATGACCAATATCTTGATATGACCAAAATGGGATTGGTTATTCACAGACAAAGAGTATGAAATGCGAACCACACAAGTAATACAATACAGAGGAAACATAAAGAAAAAAGCTACCAAATATTCTTATCGTGAATATTCATTATCACCATGACGAAAGTATGTGGACAGAGAAATGGTAGAAGCAGACACCATTGAGGAATAACAAGACCATGCAATGACAAAATTGACTCGACAGAAAAAAAAAGAATTACTATACAAAATAAACAAAAAATACTTGCTCGAAACAGATAACCAGGAAACACAAGAGCGACAACCCAGGTAGCAAGAAATAATTGATATCCAAAACACAACAAAAACAAATATTTGACTCAGTTATGTCATATTTCAGTTTCTTTTCTGGCACTGTTGCTCTCCTAAACACGTTGATTGCAATTTACAGCATGTGTGACACGGGAGACTTTGCCCAACAATGATGTGTAAGATGCAAAACAAATACCGGTATATACTATAGCAACAGGACCACAAATATAACTAGTTTGAGTGTATCCCTTTGGACTTTGATGATTAATACAGCAAATACGGAAATATGTATGTGCTACACAACAGATTAGATGATTAAATGCAGAAATTTCAACATAGTTTCTTGCCACGAACACACCACGAAAAGCATTTTTTAGACATGGATTTGAGCACAAAATAAAAACAATACAATTTCAGCAAAAGTGGAGGGTATGTTCCAAAATTATGTGCACATGGGTGAATTTATGAGTAGTGAATTATTAATATGCAATGAAACACTGTACAACTCTGCTTTTTCCATCAAATTTAATGTTGTATTTATCATGTCAGAACAAACCCCCTTTGATCCATGTTTATCCAACCCCAAATTTAAATGACTTCATGCAATTGCTTTTATTTAATCATTAATTCTCAAAAACATCATTATTATTGAACTGTGACATTTAAAAAAATGGTAGATCATTTTATAGCTCTATTCTATTTGTTCCTGTAAGGGTCTCTCTCTCCCTCTGCACTGAAAAGTCGGCGTGTTAGCCACTCCACCGCTGCACTTGGGGTTGTCTTATTTGCTGTGCTGCCAGTATGTTCAGAATGTCAGAACAGAAAAAGTCAATTTAATAACGTACAGTACTTATTAACTTTTCAATGAGTGCCTATCCTCAGGTGAACCAAGTTTTATGTTTTCTCTCTCTGTCTCTCTTTCTGCCTCTATCTGACAGTCTGTCTCTCTCTCTCTCTCTCTCTCTCTCTCTCTCTCTCTCTCTCTCTCTCTCTCTCTCTCTCTCTCTCTCTCTCTCTCTCTCTCTCTCTCTCTCGCTCTCTCTGTGTTCCAATCCTTCGAGGTCAAATGTTTGCGTGATGTTGTCATTGGCCAGGGTGGAGCTATAGAAGGGATGAATCATTAGAGGCTGTTTGAAAAATAAATAAATACAAATCTGACATGCTACAAGCATCTGATGAAGAACATCCTGACTTGGTTAAACAGATGAGTCAAATCAAAGTGCAAGTATACGACGCTGCCACACCTTAAATCACATGCGTCAAAACACCTGCAAATCAGATCCAGTCTGAGATGTAACACCATAAGGACAATTCACTGGTTAATAATTCTAAAACGTTTATATATTCAAATGGCAGACGGGTGAGTAGGATGTCTTTTTTTATTTTATTATTATTTTTTTTTTTTTTTGTATGAACTGTCACACGCTGAAGGATCCTGACTTAATTCCAATCTACAAACATGATTCTATTAGGAACTAAATTCAACTGAAATGAACTCACATCTTTTAAGAGTGTCATTATATATTTAATGAGCACACCAATGATCGACGAACAGTTGTCAAGACTCAGGGGGGTTATCTTTCACGTTATATTATAAGTGGAGGGGGCACTGTAAAGTGTCCTTGAGAGTTTTGAAAGGCTCTTATTAATGAAATGCATTATTATTATTATCATGGGCAGGAGGTGTATTTTTTTTCCTGCATCTCCACTCTATTTGGTAGTACTTAGACTTATGCCAGAGGTCAACTGTGCATGTTTTGAGAGATTCACAGGGCCAACATATGCTATGTCATCCATCGAGGTATTATTAATTACTGAACTGTTTCTCCAACTGTCATGGCATGAAGCCATCAGTAATGTTGGACTTTTTTTTAATATAGTCTGCATTCCTCATGGTTTGGATGTTTACATATGACCATGACATAGTGTATGTGGTGGCTATTGTTATTCATCATTTTTTGTCTTTTCTCTTAGCAATGTTTACACTGTTATTGTTTTTTTTTATGAAGTCTCAACTTCCTACATTTGTTCAGTTGATGCAGGGTTGAAAAGGCATCATATAATACAAGGCATGGGGGGCTGAACCATTACTTTTTATTGTTCGTATTAAAAGGAATCTATATTTATAGACACATGCGGACTCACAACCGGATGGCAGGCAGAATCTTATTGCGTACGTCACATATTTGCCTTGCCAATTTAACATCACTCTGGAGGTGCGCTAGTGTTTGCTGCATGGATTCAATCAAATCACATTTTTTTTCTACCACAATTAGCTTGTGCACCTCTCGTGCGCCAAGGAATGTAGGGCGGCAGTTCTATTGATGGTGAATGAAGTTGGCTTTTTTTTATACCCACAATAGTGCAAAACCCCCATTTTAAACTGTGACGAGCACATTTTATACCAAACCTGACGCCAGGTTTGAGTTAGTGATTAAAATAATTTTAATCATATCCTCTTGTTGATGTGGGAAGAAGGGTGTATTTGTGTTTAGACATACTGTATCACAAGGTTCACACCAACTGTGTATTTCAGTGACTTGTTTATAAAATGCTGAGTGTCAACGTTGATGCAAAGAGTTGGATCTCTCTCTGAAGGACCTGCTAATCTATCAGGTGTGAAATTGCACATATACAGTAAATGTATATTTTTTAGTCTGTTTCTGAAAATGTGTCTGTGATTGCGCCGTTTTGCCCTTCTGTTTTAAAACAGTTGGAGCTATTGGACATTATAACATTCTCCACAACAAATTGCTCAGCCAATGACTTGGTAGCATGTCCAGCCAAAGTTGCATAACAAAGGAATCACTTTTCCTGGGCTAATGAACCATAATTATGTCAATGACAAAGCAGTGTTTCCGTATTGGGCATTGCTAACCACGTTAGCAGTTTTGTGGTCATAATTTTAACCCTTTACAACAGTGGACAGCTGACCATGTTATCAGGGTACGGGATGCATGAAGGGGTGATTAATGTTCAGTTGTCTTTGTGGGAATAAAGGGTATTTGTGTTTGGACATGTCATGCGCCTCACACAAACTGTGTTTCACTGGTTAGTGATAACAGTCACTCAATCAGTCAGCGAAAGGTTTTAGTAGCTCGTGTTGACCCCAGGCAAAGGAAGCAGAGATGCGTTGAGTTTTCATGAGATCACAGAATAGTGTTTGATGTCAATGTTGTTTCAAACAAGCAAATACAGCTTTATTCTGTGTGTGTTTGGTGACATATCTATGCATCACATACACAGGAGTGGCTATTGCATTTTTGAGTCAACATGCATTCATTGTCTCATTTGTACAGTTGCACAATTCTGCGAGTGCAAACAAACACCCAATATGGGGAAAAACATGCCACAAACAGGTTATTAAGACACCGGGCAACTGTTTTTAATTGTGAAAAAAAGTGTCTCCTTAAAAAAAAAGTGCTTCATAAGAACTGTTGGGGAATGGTTGTTGTGATGTTTAAGTGTTGACATGAATCAATGGTGAGACCACATCGAAATACCAAATCGGGCTCGTTTTACTTACTAACTTGTTGCTTGACCTGTCTGCATGAGCCATCGGAAAGCTGATAGTGATCCGTCGTGAGTGTTTGCGTTTGTTTGGGATCCGGGCATAATGAATCATCTGGGTCTGCAGAAGTCTGATAAACAGTCTTCCAAATAAATCTGAACCAGTATCTCATTTGAAACTAATAAACCCTTTCACATTGGACTGTAAACACACATTAATTTTTGGTTTGTGGTGAAGTGTGCAACCGGAATTTATGGCGACTCACCCGGAGACTCTGAATCTTACTGGAGCGCCTCTGCCATCCTTGTTTGATAACCACCGACTGCTGTTGATGTGATGATGTTGATGTTGTTACAAAGCAAAATTTGGGGTTTTGCCTGCTCGTCCAGTATGTGTGTGTAATTACATATAGTAGATCTCAGGGCTCGCACGTTAAAGTGGCTTTGAAGTCTTTGTTGAACATAATGGATCCCACAATGTGGTTTCCATCAACACCAAGAGTGGCTCTGCAGGAGATCCAGAGCCAACAGTGGTAACTGCTACAATAACAACAGTGCATTGTCAGTCAAATACTTTGCCTCCGTAAACTTCCAAGGCACATAAACCAACTTTATATGGATACTACAAACTCGGAAATAGGTAAAGTAAAAACGAGAAGGCTGAATGAAACATAACTTCTGAGAAGATATAGAAAACATTCTGATTCCTGGAAATAATTCAGAACTTCAATAATATGCACTTTTTTTCTATGGGAAAGCTTAAAGCAGAAAAGGGGGTCAACACTGAAATATTAGCCTAAATCAATCTTGACGTGCCTGCATTGCGTGGTTTTAGTTTCATATAAGCATCACTCCTGAAATGAGGTGCCAGTTGTTGAAGAGTGTTCTAGGGCATTGTTGTGGAAGAGTAGTTTGCGTTTGGTTAGCTTGTTCACCAGTTAGTCTACTTTGTCATGCATTATTTTTTGTTTAGATCATTTTTTTCTTTCTGACATCTACTTTCGGTTCAACATCAGCTATCTTTGTGACACAAAGGGTTTAAATTAAATGAATGTAAATTCGTTAATTCCTTTATTCGTTCATTTGTTTGTTCTTTCGCTCCAAACCATACATTCTATGAATGTGGTGACTTTTAACGGGAGATACTGTACTTCGTTGAAGAATTTTTACTGATGAGGTTCAAGATGCCCATAGATACACCAGTAGTTTGATCACATTTGACCAATGAAATTACAGATTGCAGCACTGTGAACCAATATAATTATCAGAGTCCGCTGAATTTACTGAATATTTATCAGTCATTTGTGGGTAGATTACCCATGCTTGAGGCTGTAGGTGTCACGTTTTGCGAGGTGGTGATGGCGGGTGCGGATCCCAAAAAGCAGGCAGGAGGGAGCAGGAGGTTGTTTGACAAATTGTATTAAAATAAAGGTCAGCAGGAACAAAATGTAAAACATCAAAATGATCTGAACGAAAAAAAATACAAAGTAGCAAAAGAAGACCAAAGGTAAAAGTCCGCCAAGGTTAAACAAACACATACACAATGCATGCAGCAAACAAGCAGCAAACAATGAACCGACAACGGATGATCGTGCCGGGTGTCCTTTTAAGTGACAGTGATTATAACGACCAGCACCTGCGAGGCTGCTGGCAGGGCTGACGTCGCTACCCGTTGGTCGCCAATCTGATCGGGACGACCAGCACCTGTACAGGTGCAGGCGGGGCCGACAGCGCCCCCCGTTGGTCGCCAACCACATCATGACAGTAGGAGGTTCCCTGAAGGGTATAATGTGAAATTGATATGCATAGCGGTGCACGCTTGTTTCAGAAGAGGAGTGAAACTAAGCATTTTGAGTTGAATTTAATGTGCACAAGGAAGAAGTGCCATAAATAAAGAGATTTATGATGTACAATCACAGTCTCTCTCCTGTTTATTTGGTGACTGCCTCTCACCATCACGAGCAACGAACGCCATTAGGGGGCGTGTTTACTTTGTACCAAGCCACAATTGTCGAATCAGATGATGCATTTACAGTCACATGACCACAGCACACCAAATGTCAGAAAGTAATTATTCATATATCAGTGATTATTGACCTTACAGATGGGGAATTCATCAACCAACGAACATAAATTATCGTGAAAAAAATTCAACCAAGTTGAACGTGTTGGGGTAATTCGCCATACAAACATCTCTAAACATCGCTTCCTAATCTTTGTTTACATTTTGGACTTTCTGATACGTCATATCCTGCCTTCCCTTACATGATGTCGCATTTACATTACGTCACATCCTAACGCGTCACGTCACACACTTTGTGCCGCATAAATCCTCCCGCAGTCCGTTCCTCTCTCTTTCTCTCTCTCTCTCTCTCTCTCTCTCTCTCTCTCTCTCTCTCTCTCTCTCTCTCTCTCTCTCTCTCTCTCTCTCTCTCTCTCTCTCTCTCTCTCTCGCTCACCATGCTTCCTCCTTAGCCGACAGACGATGTCTCCGCTCTCTTCAAGATTAAACCAACTTTCTGTTCTATACCTGGCTTCCTGATGATTTAACCATCCTCTGCCATTAACGCCCGTAGAAGCAATGAACCAGGGACGAACGATCAAAATAAACCCGTCAAACGATTAATGTTTTTGAAGGGTCTAAACAAACGTAAACATTTCAAACGCAGTCAGCAGTGGTGGTCCGTCAGGGCCTGCAAGGCCTTTACTGCTGGCCTAAAAATATTTGAATCACAGACTAATGTTAATTATATTTTGTACATGAATTCTAATTAAATAATTCCAAATTGTCATTCAGCTTTTCCCTTGTTGTGCTGCTTCCAGATGTGTGTTTTCATATTACAGTAAACATGTAAGTCTGTGTAAGCTCTCAGTCGTATAGGAGTGGTCCATCGATGAGAAGGTTTCTTCAGCCGTCATCTGAACTTTTTGAAGGTGTTGGACGTCCGACACCTTCAAAAAGTACAAATGACGGCTGAAGAAACCTTCTCATCAATGGAGTAAACATGTAACTAATCACATTTGCGCCATTATTTGTACCAGTGTCAGAAATCTAACTGGACGCCTTTACAATCCGTTCTCCAGGCCCTGTAGCATAAAACAAGTGTCAATGAAACTCTTGCTTTAACCAATCAGATTTTGAGTTGGCAACCGAAAAGGCCTGCTCGCAGGTGCAAGGAAATGTCACAATTTTCACAAACTATGATTGACTAGTCACGAGCTAATCATTGAAACTGCTGTTATCACTAACCACTAGTGACAAGAGCATACTGGCCAGAGCTAGCACACTTTATTTGTAGCAAGCTGCATAATCAAATGTTTTGTTGCGTTGATTTAATCGTGGTTTTGTCAACCGACAATGGCTGAAGGAGCAGAAGACATTGATTTGGTTGCAGATTTACTTTTAAAGGCATTTTCAAGACAGACTTGTAAAATAATGTACAAATAACAAATCAATCAAACATAATTTCTATCTTCCTGTATATGATAGCTTTCCATGTTTAGCGCTCTGTTACAGCTTCAAGTACTATATACTGTAAATCAATACGTATTGTATTGTATTGTATATAGACACCTTGAAATGAAAAAAAAATGTTGGATACTTTCCCTAATAGTCGTGAAATACAGTATAATGTAATGTAAAAGTCATTGTAGTAATTCAACTCCCTTCAGTTTGTTTCACTTCTCACCACCATTTGTATTAGAATCAACAGAGGGCTCTGACGTCACTCCTCTGGGACACTTGTGGTTGTGTGCAGGTCCCTGAGAATAGGAGTGTGTTTTATTGTAATTTACAGAGACCATAAGTACTTAAGTACAGATGAAGAAACCTTTTCATCAATGGACCACCCCTGTACGACTGAGAGTTTACACAGATGTCTCTAACCATTTTGGTAGTTTTTGAAAGTTAGATAGAACCAATCTTACTTTAAATCTAGATCAGGAGTCCCCTTCTCGTTGATTATGTGCAATTTATCATTATTATTGGATATTTTGTGATCGTCTCTACTACAGACAATATGCCCTATCAATCAATTTCACATTGTATTCAATACAAAAAAGGAGGTAGGGTGATATGTCAGCAAAATCTCCCTTCCCATCTCATCTTAAACACTATGCACCCCAAACCAGACATGTAGTGGCAGTGGAGTGGCAGTTGGGTGGATACCACAAGAGTAAAATGTCTTAGAAATAGTTACAAACATCTTCCTAGCACACCTTCTACGCATGAGCGGCAAGCACATTCCGTGGTCATAATATGAATGAATGACATTTGTTCAATCCGATGTATACATATATTGCCGCGACCTGACTGCCGCACATTGATAATCACCCTACATTAACACATGATCGTTCTTGGTCGATAAAGTCGGTGTAATTAACTAAATAATTTTATGCTCAAAATGACCAATGTCCTCTTGCATGAGGAGTAGAAGCAACGCCCGATCTTCTGGGTATAGTACAGTAAAGTCTCGTTATATCGATATGGGATATATCGATAGTCCCGGTTATATCGATACTATTTCTATGCACTCACGGAGAAAATTACATGCAAACAGGGTCGGATATATCGATAGTCCCGGTTATATCTATATTTTTTCGGACTCCCTTGAATATCGATATAACGAGACTTTACTGTATTTGCAAATGCTGAATGAAATACAACAGGATCGATGTATTATGGCCATTGCCATGGCCTCACAAACAGCAAAAAAAAAACCATCATGATTCAACAGACGCAGCAGCCATGCAAGGTTGAAACCAAAATGTGACTTGAAGCGGTTGTGGCCTTATCTATTTCAAACCAAAAAAGCATCTTGCTGCCAGACCATTGAGACCAGCAGATATTTTTGGGGAAAAAGAATATCCAAGGCTTTTGGTGGAATTTTTCACTCTTACATGCAGTTGTCATTAAGAGAACAATCGCAGCATCGGGTTAATTTAATGTGGAATTATAATAGTACAGTGATACCTCGGTTTGCGAACCCCTTGGCTTACGAACATTAAATTTATGAAAATTTTACCTTGGCATACGAACTATTTTTGGGGATACACACGGAGCTGCCACAATGAGTGATGTGTCGTTCGCAAACGAGCCCACTCGCCTAATAAGAAAATGGCAGCCGACTGTTTTGGTCCTCTATTCCCCGCCCCAGTCTTCGGTTAAAGCCAAGAACGCAGCAGTGAGGGGGGGGTGTGGTTTACAGAAAGAGAGAGTGAAGCCGTTCTCCAAAAACAAAATGGCTGCCGACTTTTTTGTCCTGTATTCCCCACTCCCAGTCTTCAGATAAAGCCACGTGATTGATTGGTCAAGAACGCAGCAGTTAAACATTAAAGAGACAGGCAGATCACAGTGAGATAGTTTCAACTTTGAAGTTCAAAGGTAGAGTGCAGACTGCAAGGTTAAAATATCCCATCAATCAGGCTCCACAAACAAGCCGCACAAGCCATCTGTACACTTGATGCAGAAAGCTATCAACCCAGCTAAACAGAACACAATTAATGAGGAACTAGATAAAATTATCGCAGAGAAAGCACCTACAAGGAATCATTCCTCAAGATAGTGAAAGAAGAAGGTTACGTTCCTCATCAAGGTTTTAATGCTGAGGAAACCGACCACTCCATTTCATCAAGCCATCAACGACCATCACAAAGGTAAATAAAACGACTTTATCATAGGTGTTCAGCTCCCAGTAATTGCGTTACTATGCAGTACAGTGCCCCCCTAGTGGTGGAAATAACTAAAACAACTCAAAAACGTTGTGGAGTAGCCATTTTGAAATCTAACAGTGGAGAGGTGTGATTACATCCATGTCCATCCTCTTTCTTTTGACTAGTTCAGGCACAATCTGCCAGTACATTTTCACTATTATAAATTTTACTGTTTGTTGTGCAAGTTATTTATAAGCCTACATCAATATTTCGTCAGTTAAGCATTTCACATGCTTTCCATAGAATCGTTGAATGAGCTAGAGAATAGTCCTGTTACATTAATGTAATTTTATATGTATAATTGGATGCTGTACAACATTCGTATTCTTTTTCTGTTTGTATGCAGTTTTACAAGAAAGACTTCCAGAAAAATACGGTGGATTCTCATCTTTGTATTTTTATTGGAAGATTGTTAAGCTCCCTGTCTACACACCAACACATTTGGTCAGGTCAGAAGTATAGGGTACAGTTTATTTCTTTAATTATAATACCGTATCATGTTTATTATACAGAAAATAAGGTATATTTTGTGTAGCTTTAAGGCTTAGAAAATTAGAAAGTCGAAAATTATGTTTGATGGGGACCTGGGAATGGATTATTCTCATTTTAATGGTTTCCGATGGGAAATTAATTTTTGGGATACACACTTTTCACCTTACACACTCTGTCTGGGAACGAATTAAGTTTGTAAGCTAAGGTATCACTGTATAAAGTTTCATACTTGTAGATATATTTTTGACCAGAAGAAGACAATCATGCAGATATTTCATACAGGCACCATTGAGAGCATCTTTGCCAGCTGCAGCGTGCACTGTGTCCTGCCAAAGGACTATGCAGCTAAGCAGGTCATTGGTATCTCTTTCCCCCCACTCATGGTCTTTGACAACTCTCGTTTGACCCGCCGAGCCATCCGGATCACAGGTGACTCCGCCCAGCCATCTCACAGCTTCTTCGGCCAGCTGATGGGCAGCTTTGAGTTTGTCATTTGCTGCAGCAGACACATGGAAAGACAGATTTAAAGACACTTATCAGTTTTGGTTTTATGGATGGATGGGTGGGTGGGTCAATGGATGGATGAATGGAAGGATGGATGATGGTGTCATGCCAAAATGATGCGAGGAGAAGTTTCACTTCGTTTAGAGCGAAGTAATTACCATGCATACTGTAAAATAAAGTGTTTATTTGTCTGTGTAACAGCGCACCCACGAAAAACTCGCTGGTCAATATGGAGCAAGAAATACAAAATAGACATTTACAACAGGCGCTTGCACAAAAGGCACGGAGAAAACTAAAGACACGACTACAAATGAAATAGAAACCACCGATCAATTAATATTACAAGATTCAAAATCACGGACAAAGGACTGTATGCGACACAAAATCACATTGGCAAGAACAAGGATACCAGACCTAGGCACAAGTAATGGTGAGACAAACAATTCACTGGCAATCCAATATCCGAATGACACTTAACTACCCGGTGAATAATGAGGAGATTGGCAGCAGGTGTGTTACAAGCAGGGAGGCACAAACTTGTCACCTGCTGCCAAATCTGAACATGACAGATGGATGGATGGATGGATGGCTGGATGGATGGATGGATTGATGGATGGATGGATGGATGGATGGATGGATGGATGGATGGATGGATGGATTCTAGGTGCAGAATCAGAGACTGAAAGAAAGAGAGAGAGAGAGAGAGAGAGAGAGAGAGAGAGAGAGAGAGAGAGAGAGAGAGAGAGAGAGAGAGAGAGAGAGAGAGAGAGAGAGAGAGAGAGAGAGAGAGAGAGAGAGAGAGAGAGAGAGAGAGAGACAAAGAGAGAGAGAGAGAGAGAGAGAGAGAGAGAGAGAGAGAGAGAGAGAGAGAGAGAGAGAGAGAGAGAGAGAGAGATGTCCATTCTCGCCGTCTTCTCAGTAAAATGAAATTTAAATAACGAAGAGCAGAAAGTAAATCTGTACCGAAAGTGACAACAACCCAACATAATGTCAAGAAAATAAAGCACAGCCATCTGCTGGTAAACTATGGGATAGCAGTCATAAACAAATGTAAAAGCTGCAGTTACACATGCTGTCTTGCCAAGAAATGAGACTCTCAAGTGCACTAGCCACTCATTCATGTTGTATTTATTGTCCAACTGTCAGGTCATTGCTTTCAAAAAGTAGGTCTTTTCAAAAAGTAGGTCTTTTGACCTAGTTTCATGTGGTGTAGAAATGTTTGGGTGATGAAATCTTAAAACGGATCAAGTTCAAACCGCGAGCGCTCTTCAGCACAGTAACAGTACAAAGACAAATTTCATTGTGTGAAAATGGATGACAGCATTAAAAAAATGACTTGGAGGAAGAAATGGTGATGATATTATTGCCTGTGGTGTTCTTGTACAGTGGGGCCTTGGTTTACGAACACCTTGCCTTACGAATGTTTTGGTTTACGAACGTTAAATTTATGAAAATTAAACATACACACTACTTTTCGGGATACACATGCAGCGCCGCCCCACCACGGCTGGTGGAGTAATCTTCGGTGGAAGAACACCAAAGCACACGACTGAACAGTGCCCCAGCCGGCCTAACTTTCCACACCCCCTTTCTCTTGAGTGCACACGTCGATCGTCTTCAAGGATTTTTTACAGATATTTTTGCTGTTATGGGACCGAAAAAGACCCCACAGTAGGCCCGTGTTCAGCCGAAGAAGATACAAAACAAAATTACAGTCGAGGAGAAGAAGGAGATCATCGAAAAACACAAACGAGGTGTGCGTTTGTCTGATTTAACAGTCAAGTACCGATATGCTAAATCCACCATCTAGAAAAAGCAGTGATAAAATTTCTTTCCTCTCAACCACATGAGAGAGAGAGGAGTCTCTGCGAGTGCATGTACCGCCGTAAACAGAATAGTTAACATAAAATGACAAAATAATATAACACAACAAATCGATGAAAAGGTTTCTTCAGACGTCATCTTTACTTCTTTGAAGGTGTCGGACGTTTCGCTTCTTATCCAAGAAACTTCGTCAGCAAACTGAAGTCTAACTGGTAGTTTAGGACCTATATATATATCCCTACTGTCCAGACATGGCGGTCCCGGACTCTGCTATGATAGGTCCCTGCTCTTAGGTTGGGGGGAGCAGAGGACTACTCCTTGCAGTTCCACTGATTGTTCCTATTGTTTTGACTAACGACTGGCCTGATTGCCCCACTTCGACCACCTCATCAGTATTACTAATCCTATGTTGCCGAAGCAGGCTATTGTATGAATGATCCAAATTGAACCTCACCAAACCGGTTTAATGAAGGATTTAGGACAAATCGCTGTGTCCGTGCGTGGACTATCGTGGACTCAACGAAATAACAATCAAGTACAAATACCCGCTCCCATTGATTGATTCCGCCTTCGCGTCCCTTCAGGCCCCGACCGTATTCAAGAGACTGGACCTCCGGAGCGCGTACCATCTCATTCGGGTTAAAGAGGGGGACGAGTGGAAGACCGCATTTAAGACGCCACTGGGACACTTCGAGTACTTGGTGATGCCATTTGGCCTAACCAATGCACCCGCAGTGTTCCAGAATCTTATTAATGGCATCTTGAGGGATTTTCTGAATATTTTCTGTTTTGTATATCTGGATGACATTTTAATTTTTTCAGAATCCCTCGAGGCACATTGTCAGCACGTCCGGCTGGTTCTGCAGCGGTAACCGACTATATATCAAGGCAGAGAAATGAGAATTCCACACTCCCTCCTTATGCTTCCTGGGCAGATCCGGGCTGACCTCGCCAATACCGAAGCGGTGGTAGAATGGCTCACGTCCACCTCTCGCAAACAGCTACAGCGTTTCCTGGGCTTCGCCAATTTCTACCGCCGCTTCATCCGTGACTACAGCTGGAAGGCCCTCCCTCTCACCCAACTCACCTCCACTAAGACCCCGTTTAGGTGGACGGAAGAGGCGGCGGTGCCCACAACACCCTGGTCTCCTCAGCCACAGGTCGGTCACCGTTCATGTCGGCCTATGGCTACCAGCCGCCGGTCTTTCCCACACAGGAGGGGGAGGTGGGGGTCCCGTCGATACAACACCATCTTCGGTGGGCCCATAGTGTATGGAGGGAGACCAGGGCAGCCCTATTTCGCACGGCGGCCCGGAACCAGAAGGTTGCGGATCGCCGTCGCCGTCCCGCGCCGGCTTACCAGGTGGCCAGAAGGTCTGGCTGTCCACAAGGGACCTACGGCTGGCCGGGACTCCTCCCAATTTGGGGCCGCGATTCACGGGCCCCTTCGCCGTGGAGGCCATCATCAACCCAGCCGCAGTGCGACTCTGGCTGCCCGCCCTCATGAAGATCCACCCGACCTACACAGTGCGGGAGATCCTGGATTCGCGGTGCAGGGGCAAGGGTATCCAGTACCTGGTGGACTGGGAGGGCTACGGACCGGAGGATCGTCAATGGGTCCCCCGAGCCTTGATCCTGGACCCGTCGCTCCTGAGGGCATTCCATGAGGCTTATCCATCCAAACCGGGTGGGCCGCCAGGAGGCGTATGTTGAGGGGGGGAGGGGTACTGTCATGAGCGAGTTAACAGCTGGGTGGGGCCTCCGCTCCCGACGTCCGCCAGCTGCTGTCAATTCCCTCATCACTGACTGTTGGACATTTAAACCCGACGCTGACACTTACCCAGCGTCGGAATATACTACGCCTTGCGCCTTGCCCGTACTTTGAACGTGTATTCAGTACGTGAGTTGCTTCGCCTGAGGAATTATTAGTTACGATCGTGTCGGTTCGTACGCCCGGTATCTTATGCTGTTTTGCACCCTCGTGTGTCTTTTTATTGTTTTCTCCTCGCTAGTGAAGTTAGGCGGACTGCCCTCGCTCACCCACTAGCTTTGCAGTTTTGTCACTTTTTGTTCAACAAGTTTTTTCCGGGTCCGCGTTGTATCGGAACCGCGCTTTTTGTTAATAAATCATCTGCCAGCACCAACGCCTCTGTCACCTGCATAGCGATCCACCCCCAATTACCACGTTCCAACTCGTCAGCTGCCACTGTCGCCGGCGGAATGTGAAATTCTATTTCTGACTATTTGTTTTTTATCTCTATGTTAAGTCTCCTAATTCGCAAATTTAGTATTTACCTAGTGTAATTTTGTTGCATTTTATTGGCTAAGTATCCGAGTTCCAGGGGTGCTTGCTTCAAGCATTTAAGAATTAACCAGCTCTGTCCACATCTAGGATAGAATCTGAGGTGGTTCTTTAATTCAACTAATTTCAAAGTTGCCTTTTCTAAGTTACGTACCAGCAGAAGGATGTCTTAAAGAGTTTGATGGTTCTCTTTATTTGTAAGTAGGTTCGTTGTCAGATCTCGCAGGCAGGTGACGTGCAGAGCTTGATCGTGGCGTGGAGTTGAGCAAGTCGTGCCGTGATGTCCGTCCGACGCCCGGCGTGAGTCTGAGATGAATCTGCCCCGTGGTTCGCCCAATCTCTCTGTCCCGCGACAGCTCCTTTAATACAATTTGCAAGCGTGTGCTATGCGTCAGGGTGATACGCACATCAAGGAGATCAAGGAATTGAAAGACATGAAAGTGTTGAAAGGCGCACTTCAAAATCATACACGCGTGTGACGCAACAGTCTCTCCCAAAGTTGGCAGCAATACATCTATAGCAGGGGTCGGGAACCTTTTTGACTAAGAGAGCCATAAAAGTAAAATATTTAGAATTTTTTTTCAGCAAGAGCCACACGCACGCGCGCGCGCACATACAAACGCTCGCGTACGCGCGCGCACATACAAACGCTCGCGTGCGCGCGCGGACACTTTTCAACAAAATATCAGAATGCATTATTTAAAATAACTTTGTGACAATACTCACCGTTAACATGAATGGTTTTCCGTTCCTCGTGTTTGGTAAAATTGCAGGAAAACGATCGGAATGAAATTCATTTTGCGGGTCCAGAGGCGAAGTTACTGCTAGTTAGCCTGCACACTGCTCATAAGCTTCCACACTTGGTATCTGCAATCTACTTCTCGCAGAAGTATGTCGATGCTAACGTTAACATGGGGCTTGTTAAAATGTCACTGACATTCGACTGTTTCATCGATGGTATTGTTTCATTGCAAATTAGAATCAGAACATTTTCTCTCCTCGCCGTCTTGCTGGAGCTCAAACACTTTGAAAATATTTCAAAACGAACAGGCCGAGATTCCCCCGTGCACGCCCGCATTCGGTGATTGAAAAGCCGACTTGAAGACTTCCGCAGACGCCCGCCGCACACAGACCGGTGCATTCACGCCGAAGTGCACTCGTTGCGCTCATTTAAAGGGCTGTTTCCCTGTTTCAACATGACGGCCACTATCATCCAATCAACATGGCGCTTTCGGCCATTCTAGGTCAGTGTCAACCAATCAAAATTGCGCTTTCTGCCAACTGCAGGGCCAACGGGAAATGAACGGCGAAAAAAAACGACGAAACGAAAAAGTAAATACATATTTTAGTTTTATCGGCGAGCCATATGCAATCATCAAAAGAGCCATATATGGCTCGCGAGCCATAGGTTCCCGACCCCTGATCAATAGGGATATTTATATAGGGACTAAACTACCAATTAGACTTTAGTTTGCTGACGACTAAGTTTCTTGGAAAAGAAGCGAAACGTCCGACACCTTCAAAGAAGTACAGATGATGGCTGAAGAAACCTTTTCATCGATGGACCACTCCTGTACGACTGAGAGCTTACACAGACATAACACAACAAATGTTTAGCGCCTTCCGATGAAAAAACTATTGCATTTGATGTATGAGAATTTGGATTTCAGGCCATTTCACATGAATTTCGTAATACTTTTACCAAAAACTGACCCCCCTCGGTTATGTTCAGTTACTGGTCTCAATGGCATTTTCGAAAAGCCTCAAACATCTGTCTTACATTGAGCATCTTTGTCTTACCACAATGGTGCCTGTTCTCTAGTTTTTTTTCTGCAACAAAACTTTTTATCGACTGTGGGAAAATGCTACATGTGGTGGTGTGCAATTTATGTACACCAGACGTCCCTTTTACATCGCTCGCGAGTGACTGGTAGGTCGCTTCCAGGTCCAAAGTGGATTGCAAAGGGTGTCGTTTAAAAAAAAGTCTATCTGTGCTTATTAGTAAGATATATATTTGTGTTAATGCACACTTCACCCAAATCATCCTGTCCGTCTCACTTTCACAAATAGTATTTTAAAAAATATGTCACCTTTAAATTGCTTGCATTCTTGGAAATCGTTAGCGTTCAGCTGTTTGCAATGGAACCTTGGAATTAGGGCTATCGCGATATAGCTTTTATATTTTGTAATTATCAGTCAAGTGAGTTTTGCATGCAATTCGCCGATGATACTGGTAAAGAATGGCAATCTGGGAGACCGAGAGAAGCATGTTAAAATGGTACGCCTGAGCTACGATAGTTAATAGGCAGCAAAGGGGTGTCGCATGGCACCTCACCTAGTCTCCCACAAAGGGAAGCAATGATTTCCATTTAACATACTCCAAGTCTACTTAATTGTTCTTTCAACATCAAGGACCATAATGGACATTGCTCATCATGGCGTGCAGTGTGTAAATGTGGGCGTGCGCAAAATGGGTCGATCGCAGGAGGATGGTTGGTTGGGCTAAAAGTACAACTTTGGTCCAAAAAGTTTGTACACCGTTTGACGGACTTCCTCCTTCTGAGCAGTGATGAGGGAACTACATTTACCTCACTGGCAAATCGTCTGTGTATGCTCTCAGTTGTACAGGAGTGGTCCATCGATGAGAAGGTTACTTCAGCCGTCATCTGTACTTATTTGAAGGTGTCGGACATTTCGCCTCCTATCCAAGAGGCTGACATTTCGCCTCCTATCCAAGAGGCTTACGTCCACTGTCAAAATCGCCCTGGGCTAACATCAAAAGACCTTCCATCAACGCTGATGAAGGGCAATCGATTGGAAAGTTCCCTCTGCAAATGAAAGACACCCTCAGTGAAACCTATGTTCGGTAACAGTATAATCATAAGACCACTTGTCAATTCAATGTTGCTGAAACATGTTAGGGGTGGTATGCTTGCAATTTGGCCCCATTGCTTCCATCCAAGAATGAAAGCCCATGTGAAAATTGTATCAGTTTCTCCACCAAGTTCAAGTGTCAAGTTTCGTGATTATCCTGTGAGAATTGTCAGAGCGCTGTTGATCATTCAGCTTTATCGTACAGCCTTGTAGCTTGTAGCTTTAGACTGAAAAATGAAAAGTAGAGTACAAGGAGGAACTTTGTCGGACAAAAGATGAGAACAAATGATGAATGTCAACAACTGGTTGTTTTTAAGTCTCACGTAGTTGTGTTTAAAAAAATCTATCCATCCAATTTTTTTATCCGCTTCATCCCCACAGTGAAGGTGCCGCAGCCTATCCCAGTCGCCTTTGGCTAGGAGGTGTGGGCGCACCCTGTTGCAAAAAAATACGTTTGTTGACATTCATGTATTTACTCTACATTGTATTTATTAAGACAATTCCTCGGGACGTTTAATCATGGAAATCTCACAGTACCTTTCTTTTAAACATTAGGATTTTACCAAATTTTCCATATTACAATTTAGCATTTATTTGATCACAAAAAAATATTGTCTGTGGTTTTTGTCACGATATACAGTATTAATGATCTGAATTGGGTAATAAATGTATGTACGTTTCTGAACAAATATTTTTTTGTGGTTGAAAACATTGCTTGAAATGTAATTTTAAATAAATAAACAAACAAACGAATAAATAAATAAATAAATAAATAAATACTATAATTTGAGAAAAATAGCAGTCCATCCGAAACTTGTCAGAATCCAGTGACAATCTTCAAACTTTCTCAAAGCAAGCAAGGGGCATATTTTGGGGCAATGTAACAATTTTTGTGTGTTGGATCCATTATTATGTCAAGAATGAAATGTGTGCACCTGACAGCTATAAATAATGTTAAGATAAAGAGTCAGTAATAGCCCATAAAAGTTTTGTGTTTCAATTTGATATCAGTTTTTGTCTGGTTTTAATTTAAATTCCTGTAATCCCATGATTTGTGTCATATTCTATTTGAAAATGGTTGGTCTGCGGCAGGCCAAACTTCTCCAAGTGCTTTATTTGACAAGCACAAGAACCAACTGATGCCAATGCCTAAAAGTTCAACTTATTGAGGTAAACCATACATTCTATGTACTTCTGTGTGGTAAATAGCCAGCATACTTTCTCTCCAGACGCATTTTCTAATCCATTTATCCCCATAAGGTTTGCGGCCGTGGTGTAGCCTCTCCAGCTGTCATCACGCAGTAGGAAGGATACAACCTGAACTGGATGCCGGGCAATTGCTGGGCAAACAGAGACAAACAACCATTCACACTCGCACTCACAGCAAATGACAATTTTCAGTGTTTATTACCTGACCATGCATGTTTTTGGAATGTGGGAGGAAACTGGAGGACCCATAGAAATTCCACGCTGGTATGGAGAGAACATGCTAAATCCACACATAAGTGAACCTTGCACGTACGAACCAGCCATCCTCTGTTCCTCCCCTATAGACTGCATCCTTTTAAAATTATGCCACTACTAGAATTTTGAACCTGTATACTTCATGCTGAACAGTAGTCGCAGGACTTTGCAGAAAACCCCATTAAATTCCTTTACCTGAGCAATTAAGGATCACGATCAAAAACGGTCTAAACATGATACATAATTTGAATAGAGCTGAGAAAATTAAATCCATCTGAAAGTGTTTTGGGGCATAAACAGTATGTTGGGTGTGTTACTTTGTGTAAGCGGGTTCGGTAAATGATACAACTTTGGATAGAGTTGAGGTTCTTTATTAGGACGGCTGTGTTGGTTGGAGGGAGACGGCAATTGACATGTGTGGCTCTCGTAGGGTCTCATCAGACTCACTTGCAGCAGCGCGCATGCTCCTTTGGTCTATAGCCAGGCATCACTAGTGGAACATGCAAATACGATTTGCTCATATCATTACATCTCCCTTTCTTAATTGAATTATTTACTTTTAACAAATGTAATGAATTTAATTATTTCAGTAATTAGCACATTTAAACTTGAATACAGCCTTTCCAAATTTTTCAACAGTAAATGAAACATTCACATCATTTTTTTCACCACATGATCACTTAGAAAACATGTTAAATGGTTTCAATCAGTCTCTCAGGTGGTTTCACTTTCCTTGAGGATTTGCAGATAGCATGTCCTAGATTTAGAGGAGTTATAACAGTCCATGTTACAGTCTCTGTTTGTTGACGCGCTATGGTTGGTTCTTTGAAAAGATCTCGGAGGTTTCTTCTTAAAACAGCGCCTTTCTCTGTCTGAATGTTGTGTGACTTTGGTTGGACCTGACGCAGAACAGTCCCTTTCTGTGACCATGTGTCTGTTTTGTCTTTGTACCGTACTTGGTCACCGGTGTGTAGTTCAGGTAGGTTCTGTGTTCCTCTGTCATGGTAGAACTTCTGTTTTAGTTTCTGTTGTTCTTTGATCTTCCTCACTTTCTCCCCTTCCTTCGTCTTTAGCAGGTTTCCCGGGATGGGTAAGTTGGATCTCAGCACACGTCCCATGATTAGCTGGACCGGGGACATACCACACTCGAGCGGCGTTATGCGATACACCAGCAAGCTCTGGTAGAAATCCGTTCAACTGTCTGTTGCCTTGTACATCAGCCGTTTCACAGTCTTGACAGAACTTTCCACCAAGCAATTGGATTGTGGAAAATGTGGACTTGAGGTTATGTGTTTAAAGTCCCACCCCTTCGCAAACTTTCTGAACTTCTCACTGGCGAATTGTGGACCGTTATCAGAAAACACTTGGTTTGCAATCCTGTTTCTAGCAAATATGGCCTTCATGCATGTTATCACTGCATCTGCTGTTGTAGCTTGCAGTCTGCAAACTTCTGGATACAGGGAGTAGTCGTCTGTGACCAAAAGATCATTTTTACCATGACACGAAAACAGGTCAGCACCCACCTTCTAGTATGGTCTTTCTTGTGCTTGTTGTGGGTGTAGTGGTTCTGCCGGTTGATTTGCTTGATATTTGAGGCAAATTATACATCTCGACACTTTCTGTGATGTCTTGATTCATTTAGGCCAGAACATCAGTTGTTGTGCTCTTTTCTTGCACTTTTCAATTCCAAGATGTCCTTCATGGATCTTTTTGAGCATTTCACTTCTCAAAGTCTTTGGAATGACAATCTTACTGCCTTTGTATATAATGTCGTCTACTACAGATAACTCCATCCTGAAGGTCCAATATTCTGGTGAACAATTTTGTTTCACTTCGGCCATCCATTTTTGATGATTTGTTTCAATTGATTCAGTGTCTCATCTTTGTTTGTTTCCATCCGTATAATCTCCATCTTTGCATCTGCAACTGGCAATGCACTGGTGATCATGTGTACGTAAGTTTCGACTTCTTCATCCAGTTTAGCCTTCGAGTGCTCTTTCGGGTCAACAGCTCTGGATAGCGTGTCAGCTGTATACATCGGTTTTCCAGGGGCGTATGCAACCTTCAGTGAGTAACGTTGCAGCCTGATCATCATTCGCTGTATACGGAGTGGACAGTCATTTAGTGGCTTTTGAAACAATGCTATTAAGGGCTTGTGATCAGTCTCCACGCTGATTTCTTGTCCTGACACAAATTGATGAAATCTCTCACAGGCATACGTAATGCTGAGCAGTTCTTTTTCAATCTGTGCATAACGTGTTTCCAGATCCGTCATTGAACGTGATGCATATGCCAGTCTTCATGTTTTTGTAGAAGTACTGCACCAAACCCACTCTGTGATGCATCCAATGATATTTTGATTGATTTTTCTGGATCATAGAATTTCAGTACTGGTTCCTCTGTGAGCAGCTTCCTCAGTTCATTCCATGCCTTTTCATGCTCATGATTTCATTGCCATTCTATCTTCTTCTCAGTTAGTTGTCTCAGTGGGGCCATCTTTTCTGACAGGTTGGGTATGAATTTTCTCATGAAAGTGATCATCCCATTAAACCGTTGCACATCTTTTTTGCATTGTGGCCTTGGCATGTTTTCTAGAGCAGACACTTTTTGTTGGTCTGGTCTGATACCTTCACTACTTAGCATATCTCCCACAAATGTCAATTCTGTTGCACCCAGCTGACATTTTTCTTTATTCAGCTTCAGGTTTGCTTTTCTTGTTGCTTCTAGCACAGCTTTCAGTCTTTCGTCATGTTGAGCTCAGGTGGCACCCCAAATGATGATGTCATCTATCGAGGTATCAACTCCTTCCAAGTGCTCATATATCATGTTGATAGTTTTGTGATAAACTTCAGGAGCTGAAGCAATGCCAAAAGGTTAAAGGTTAGGAATCTGTATCTTCCAAACGGAGTGTTGAAAGTACATAGTGTGGAACTTGGCTCATCCAGCTTCATTTGCCAAAATCCTGAAGAAGCATCTAGCTTGCTGAAATACTTTGCCTTTGAAAATTGTGCCATAATCCCTTCACGAGCAGGTAGCATGAAGTGTTCTCTCTGGATGGCTCTGTTTAGATCTCTTGGATCCAGGCATATTCTTCCATAGTTTTCCATTATTTTTCCCTACGACAACGAGGGAACTCACCCAGTCACTGAGAGTCGGCTCATCAAGAGAGTCGGCTCATCAATTTCCCTTATCACATGCCTGTTTTCCATGTTGTCCAATTCTGATTTTAGCAATAAACATGTTTCAAATGGTGACGTGCCTCATGTATCTAAAGAGTTTGATGTTTCTCTTTATTCGTAAGTTGGTTAGTTGTCAGATATCCCAGGCAAGTGACACGTAGATGTACTGTGTCCAAGAGCTTGATCGTGACGTGGAGTCGAGCAAGTCTCTGCCAGTATCTGTGAGTCTGTGTAATTCAGTGTGATTCTGTCTGAGTCTGTCCTGCGAAGGCTACTTATATAC
Source organism: Hippocampus bargibanti (assembly GCF_051943395.1). Lineage (NCBI taxonomy): Eukaryota > Metazoa > Chordata > Actinopteri > Syngnathiformes > Syngnathidae > Hippocampus > Hippocampus bargibanti. The sequence goes on from NC_142739.1 coordinate 5,883,972, forward strand.
GCATTTGCATGCGTGCGAATGCGTCAGGCTGAGATGCACTTGAAAGACATCAAAGGTGCAGACTCGAAAGGTCCCTTTGAAAGGCGCACTTCAAAGGCGTACACATGTCAGCACCAGGTGTGCACGTGTGACGCCACACATCGACTGATGAATTACATTTGTGAATCAAAGGATTCTCCCAAACAATGAGGTTTACTCATTAATTCTTCAAAACAAAATTGTGGTCAACAGTGGGTTCTCATTGATAAAAAAGTCAAATTAAATACAAATTAAAGAGTTGAATGAAATAGCTTATCTTGATTTCATCATTAAGAGCCAAAAACCTTTCCCTCTATTTTGCTCTTCACAAAATCCTCTAATTAAAACTGTGTCCATCCAATGACTTAAACTGTCATAAGACTGCCGTCAAGGTTCAATTCCATCTCCGGCATGATAGAAATTATCCGATAATTGGGTTTCCTCCCACATTCTGAAAATATGTGTGGCAGGTTAATGGGTCACTCTATAATTGTACCTCGGTGTGAGTATGAGTGCAACACAGTGTTTATGGTGTTTGCACCATGTCCTACCAAAAGAGTTTGAAGAGCATTGCGAGAGCAGCTAAGCAGAACTCTCGTCTGACCCGCAAAGCAATCTAAATCGCAAATGAACCCCTTTAAAACGGTACATGTGAGCTCCAATAATTAGTAGGCTGCAAATGTGCGTCGCATCCCTCCATTTCAGGCTGTTTCTCATCATGATGTGCTTATGTGCATGTGCATGCGTGATAACAAGTCAATCGCGGGAAGTTGGTTTCTTGAATAGTCGATCTTCAGTCCACAAAGTTTGAACAATCTGCCATCGAAAATTAGGTCACGTGAACATGAATAAAAGGGGTCTCCAAGTACCCACTTCGCAACGGCGATCTGTGATTGCTTGGACAACTTTACATTATCCACCCATTTAAGTCTGCTTCATAAACATAGTTTGCGCTCTTTCAGCTTCTGCATGAGTTTCAACAATGTCAAAATGTCTGATTCCAGAAATTGTGATCTTGATTGTAACGTGTGTTTCAATTAAGGTCGAAATTGAAATATAGGCTCATGTTTTTGTTCATATTTTTAGATTCGGCTCCTGACGAATTGGTTGCTCACTAGTTATGATCCTCACCACACATTACTGCTAACAAGTGGTCATTAAAATCAACTAAGGAAGCACATGCTTGCTTGACCCTAATTTTTGTGAGTTGTCATTGAGCATTAAAAAAATGCATTTTTCACTGTGTCACTGTGGGGTGTAAATCGGCCTCGGCATGGCGTGGAGTAATGCTCAATCATTCAGTCAAGCCTCAACAGTTTGGAATCAACCGCATGGCTTACTGTGTTTACACTTGTTGCTTCAAATGGTATCCTGGAAGGGTGTCTGTGATGTTGTTTGACTTCATGCCCACTAACTGTGATTCTTGTTATTTCTCATCACACTTTTGCAGTCGACTACAACTAAAAGCAAGTGGGCAATTAGTGTATGACCTGTGTATGTAGTTTATGACTCTGCCATCCCTACGGTACCCTCTGTCCTGAGAGGCTGTGACACGGCAGGCCAGCAACTAATTGGATCAACAGGATTTAACGCATTCCTACCATGCCAATGTTTTGGGGTGGGTTTAGTGGTAGCAGAATTTGATGAGTCATGAAAACGCATCAACTGAATCACGCCTAAAACCATTTACACTGCTCCTGTATTGAAACTAAAGATTACTGACAAGGTTTTGTATTGCAGGCTGAACTGTAAAGAAAGAATCAAGAGTAAGAGCCAAGTGTAACAGCCACCCCACCATTGGTCATTTATTTTGTACTTTTAGCCATGACCTTACTTTGAACATTTTATGTCTATTACTTTGCTCGGATTCCCATCTCTTAAAATATCTCATGATAGCCCCAGTCTTGAAAAAAAAACATTTGGTTTATTTTGGCAACCACAGTTGAAACGTTTGGACAAGATTCTCCATCTCTGCCCAACACCATTTTTATGTACGAATCTTTTTAAGACACACTTTGCAAGTGTTGGGAATAATAGTGGCTACCTGGTGAGCAAAACAGCGATTATATTGGGTCTATACCACTGCTAGACTATTTCCTTCCTTGATGATATCTCAAGTGTCCAACTTTTATTATTCCTGTATGCTCCAAACAACGCAGGTATTTCTTGCACACAATGTGTAGCAAAACGCCGACTTTGGCCGACAGTGAATGTTGTTGCTTCCATTGCATGCCACGCTTCATTTGAAGAAGAAGCACCTGAGAACCAGAAGAACAATATCATTGTATTGTTCTATTGTACCAGCAGGCGGAGTGCGTGTGAGAGAACTCGTATTTAGGCAGCATAGCAAACGTCTTCCCTTCATCTGCGGCCCATTTGGCTCCAATTAGCAAGATTCCCTTTTCAGCTTTGTCCTTTTTCCTCTTATGTTCTTCCTTCCAACCACTCCCCACCCCTTCCCCACACACAGCTTTCTACACCACAGAAACTGACACAATTACCCCAAGTAGCTTTTGCGATCAAGAGCAAAAACAAAGTGCAAGCATGAATGATTGCACATGTATAATTCAGTCAATTTGATGCACGTGTGTGTGTGTGTGTGTGTGTGTGTGTGTGTGTGTGTGTGTGTGTGTGTGTGTGTGTGTGTGTGTGTGTGTGGTGTGTGTGTGTGTGTGTGTGTGTGTGTGTGTGTGTGTGTGTGTGTGTGTGTGTGTGTGTGTGTGTGTGTGTGTGTGTGTGTGTGTGTGTGTGTGTGTGCGTGTGTGAGCGTGTGTGTGTGCATAGTAATTTTCCTCCCATTCCATGTTAGTTGAGCACGCCACCACCAAGTTAGCCTCTGTAGGCATTGAGATGCAAAAACACACAATAGCAAAATAAATACAGCCTGCTTCTGCTTAAAGACTGAATATACGTAGCTATTTATTGAAATGTCTTTTACAGCGGCATTTAAAAAGCCTGAATAAAGTTCAGCTAACATTGTACATCATTCTCTTTCAATTCTCTGTGTTGTTCAAGTTGTACTGGAACTTTATTTATATATATATATATATATATATATATATATATATATATATATATATATATATATATATATATATATATATATATATATATATATATATATATATATATATATATATATATATATACAGTAAAGTCTCGTTATATCGATATCGGATATATTGATAGTCCCGGTTATATCGATACTATTTCTATGCACGCACGGAGAAAATTACATGCAAACAGGGTCGGATATATCGATAGTCCCGGTTATATCGATATTTTTTCGGACTCCCTTGAATATCGATATAACGAGACTTTACTGTATATATATTTATTTATCTATTTATTTGTGTGTGTATTTATTTATTTATTTATTTATTTATTTTGTCTCAAACATCGGGCCTTCTGTTTTTGACTGTTTCCTGAACTTGTTATCAATCAGAATCACATCTCATCACCTTACATTCTATGAACTGTTTGTTGTTTGACCAGTGGAGTGTTATTTGAATGGAATTTGAAATATCGACCGCTGTCTTCTCGGTCCTTGGGTGAGTGGACGTTGAAGGATCATGAGGAGTATATCCTGAACTGGTAGCCAGACAATCACACAACCATGATAGGAAGCAACCATTCACAATATAATTGTGTTATATAGATTATTCAATCAACCAAAGAAGCATGTTTTTTAGAATGTGGGAGGAAGTCAGAGTCCCTGGAGAAAACCATTGGAAGCACAGGGAAAGTTTACAACTCCACACAGAAAGGAACCAATAATCAAATCGTGCCCATACATAAATTGTGCCACTCTGTTGAAACATGTCAGGTAATTTTGAAACACCATGTGGTTCCAATGTGGACCACTTAAGTTCAAGAAAATTGTTCCATTAACTCAAGTAACCTTGTCAATGTATGGATTGAATGGTTTCCATTCTTTCCTACTCCCATTCCAGTTCAGCCTCATGGGAAATAGAAGCCTATCCCAGCTGACTTTGGGTTAAAAGCTGAACTCGACACCCGAGTGGTTACCAGTCACTAACAGGGCAATATACAATATAGACAGACAACTTACCACACTCACACTTGGACTTTCAGGAGTGGCAGCTGAATTTACATTTAGATTCTGAATCAGAATGAACTTTATTGGCCAAGTATGTAGAACACATAAAGATGTTCCGGTAGAACACGCTGCACTAGTATCATCATAAAAAAGGCATGAAAAATTAGTATGGAAGGATATGCTGCACAAGTATCATCACAAACAAGAACGTGACGAATTAGGGCATTCGGTTATGAAAGTGAACCATCGGTGGTACCTCCCATTGACAACTATGAGTCAATGTGCAAAGTATCAAGTAGAGCTTAAAGGACAACCGACACCATTTTTGTGTTTCCTAACTGACATCAGAAAAACGTTTTATAGCATCTAAAATACCCAAAACACGCAGGCTGATATTTTTTGTCAAATGAAAAGCACCAATAAAAATCACTTAAAGTGTCCCAAAACTACTTCAAAATGACCTCGGGATGGTGAGTTTCAGAAGGTCCTGCCCCTTTGTTCGTGACGTCACGCCAAGACGTCTTGCCTTGCTCGAGAATCAAAACAATGGCTTCAGATTCAGAGAAGATGCTTTCATGTTACTCATCCAGTTATGAATATGATTCAAATAGTTCTGAAGAGGAAAGCATTAATGTTTGCAATCGATTAAAGAAGTCCTTCCATGTCATTTTGAGGCGTCTGGACTGCAATGTAGCGTCCCAGAAAATGTACAAGATGACGCCCAAGCTCTGTCTGAAATGGGCTGATTTGTCTGCTGGGAATTTGTGTCAGCTAGTATCAAATAGTACTCTTGGTGCAACACACAACGATTCAGCATCGTGTAATTTCTGTTATCCTTCTAATTTCCCAATCAACACGAATCAACACAAAGTTTTCAGACCAAACAAAGTACCCAAAATGCATTGTGTGTCGCTTTCTTGATTAGGGGCGTTCCAGACGTGACGTCACGGTAGGTATCGTCACCAACTCAAAAACAAGACTTCCTGAATATTCAGCGTGAAACAAGAGAGAGAGCTACACAGAAAATGCAATATACAGTAAAGTCTCGTTATATCGATATCGGATATATCGATAGTCCCGGTTATATCGATACTATTTCTATGCACGCACGGAGAAAATTACATGCAAACAGGGTCGGATATATCGATAGTCCCGGTTATATCGATATTTTTTCGGACTCCCTTGAATATCGATATAACGATACTTTACTGTACCTGGGCATCCATGGACTGGCTCTGCGGCACACGGTTAGGTCAGTCTCTGAAGCGGCAGAAAGAAGCAGCCACTGGATGTGGATGAAGAGGAAGGACCCTTGTTGGGCTCATAGGTCAGCAACCTAAGACCCCCCCCCCCACCAGCTTCTGAACATCTGATTGGGCATGGGACACAAGCGCGGGCGTGATCAACCTGTCGCTGGCCACCATCGATGAGGGTGTCTAGTGATGAAAGGCCGAAACACCCAATGATTCTTTGGAGCACTACTGATGATGTGTCCCAAATTCACAACTTTCCCATCCCTGAGGCACAGCTCCCACACCACTCTCAACATCAAGGCTAAATCTCATGTGCGGACCATCCATTGGCACAAACGGACAGAATAACATCATGACCAGTGTTTCATGATTCGTATTCCGAAATTATCATTTTCAACCGGAGAAGAGAAGGGGAAGTTTCTAAGATGCCACTTAGTGCGTTTACTTTGAGAGATACATCGTCCAAAGCCTCTAATATGAGTAGTCCCTCTAATGTACTCATTCCTGATCCTTTCCAACCTGGTCACTCCCAAAGACATCTACATTTTCAGCTGTGCTACCTCCAGCTCTGCTTCCTGTCTTTTCTTCAGTGGCACTCTCTCCAGTCCAAACATCATGGCTGGTCTCACCACACAGTATGGCAGAAGGGATGGGTGAAGTCGCATGGGTTTCGTCTTGTGATTAACTGCGCAATAGAAAAGCACATGTGCTCCAAAGTTCCACTCGACAAAACGTGAAGTAAATAATGACACAAAAAGTAATCTGGACTCGAAATGAATAAGGGAACTAATTAGATAACACTAGACAGTACAAAAGGGGAAACAAAATAAGATATTGTCATGAAAATGCGCGTTAATCAAGACCAACAGAAAATTGCGACTCACCCTGAATCTCCTCGACCCACACCACTCTCAACATCAAGGCTAAATCTCATGTGCGGACCATCCATTGGCACAAACGGACAGAATAACATCATGTCCAGTGTTTCATGATTCGTATTCCGAAATTATCATTTTTAACCGGAGAAGAGAAGGGGAAGTTTCTAAGATGCCACTTAGTGCGTTTACTTTGAGAGATACATCGTCGACACATCCGGATGTGGAGCTGGCTTTGTCTGACCCTGAGCGGAAACTGTGTCGGCACTTCCAAAGAATTGAAATACAAGGTAAACGAGGGCAAAAGATTCCCATTCTCCTTACACCTGAAGTGCAGACATCCATGATGTTACTTGCCAATACTCGTCATGAATGTGGGATACTGGATGAAAACACATTCTTTTTTGCAAGACCACAAGCTCCCAGTCACTTCTGATGTAATTTGTCAGATAGCCCTAAACTGCGGGGCAAAAAATCCGGAAGCATTGTCTTCAACAAAATTGAGAAAGCACATGACCACAATGTCCAAAGTTCTCAATTTAAAAGACAATGAAATGGACGAGCTGGCAGACTTCCTAAGCCATGATATGAGAGTGCACCGTCAATTTTATCGGCTGCCGGAGGGGTCATTGCAGCTTGCAAAAATGAGCAAGGTATGCATCGCTCTGGAAACGGGAAGTTTGTCCCAGTTTAAGGGCAAGAATTTGGATGAAATCAACATTTATCCCAATGGTAAGAACTTCTCTTTTCCTTTCGGCTTTTCGTCTCAGGGGTCGCCACAGCCTTGGTATTTCTCGATTTTCTCATGTTCCTTCTTTCTGATGTTTCCATCACTCGGGACCGCTACATCCATGACAACGGCTTTCCTTTCCCCTTTATCTATGACCACGATATCTGGTTGGTTGGCCATTACCATCTTGTCGGTCTGTATCTGGAAGTCCCACAGGATCTTTGCTCGGTCATTCTCCACCACCTTGGGAGGTGTTTCCCATTTTGACCTTGGGGTTTCCAGTCCATACCCCGCACAGATGTTTCGGTAGACTATGCCAGCCACCTGGTTATGGCGCTCCATGTAGGCTTTCCCTGCCAGCATCTTACACCCTGCAGTTATGTGTTGGATTGTCTCAGGTGCCTCTTTGCACAACCTACACCTTGGGTCTTGTCTGGTGTGGTATATCCCTGCCTCTATGGCTCTGGTGTTCAGGGCCTGCTCTTGGGCAGCCAGGATGAGTGCCTCTGTGCTGTCCTTTAGGCCAGCCCTCTCTAGCCACTGATAGGACTTCTTGAGATCAGCCACTTCTGTTATGGTTCGGTGGTACATCCCGTGTAGGGGCTTTTCCTCCCATGATTGTCCGTCTTCCAGCACCTTATCCTCTGTTCCCCATTGTCTGAGACATTCTCTGAGTACATCATCCGTTGGAGCCTTCTCTTTGATGTATTCATGGAGCTTGGATGTTTCATCCTGGACAGTGGCTCTCACACTCACTAGTCCCCGGCCTCCTTCCTTACGGCTTGTGTACAGTCTCCCTGTTCTGGAAACTATGGGCGGGACATAGTGCCACACTGTGCGCCGTTGCGTCACTTCCTTCATAATTTAATAATCTAAGCGCACAACTCCGTTACATATATATATATATATACAGTAAAGTCTCGTTATATCGATATTCTAGGGAGTCCGAAAAATATCGATATAACCGGGACTATCGATATATCCGACCCTGCGCGCATGTAATTTTCTCCGTGCGTGCATAGAAATAGTATCGTAATAAGCGGGACTATCGATATAACCGATATCGATATAACGAGACTATATATAAACTGGTATCAACCTAAAATACTGCAGTGTTTATGACTCCCTTAAAGTCGTCATGCCTACAAATATTTTCCAATATTTCCATTAAAAATATTACTTTTCACCCACTTTAGATGATCACATCATTGTGAACCCCTTGGCCCATGACCTTGTATGCAGCAGCACATGACAATAGAATCAGAATCTGAAACCCTTTCATAATATAATACTAAAATAAATAATAATAAAATTCCTTTCCCAGCTTATTTCTATTATTCATTCAAAAATTGATTCATGTTCCGGAACACTGATTCCTCATCAGCGTCGTGGGAGAAGGGGGGTACTGAAGCCTATCCCAGCTTTCTTCGGACTGTAAGTGGGGAAACACCCTGAATCGCTTGCCAGTAAATCGCAAGGCTCACAGAAAGGAATAACCATTCGCTCTAACACTCACAAGGGTAATTTTTTTAGAGTGTTCAATCAGCCTGCCATGCATATTTTTGGAATGTGGGAAGAAACCAAAGGAAATATCAATTACATTTTATTTTGTATAACATCAATGATCATATTGTGAGCGTCATGATAATACTGTATTGTGATGTTTTGATATCATGACATCCAGTGGCTGGGCAATCAGAATCAGAATCAGAATCATCTTTATTGCCAATTATGTAGAACACACAAGGAATTTGTTTCCGGTAGAACACGCTGCACTAGTATCGTTGTTCTATCAGTGGCTAGCATCCCTGATATTCCATTTTTCCTGTGTCAGTAAGTTTTTGCACATGCTATTTTCGTCCATTTTCTTAACTTTCAGGATTGAGTAATGGGACAGCTATTAGTTTACTAGGCATTGAGTCCAAACATTTATTGGGTCTTTATTAGGTTTATCCGTAAGCTTGTGATAATTCCTTATCAAAACGCTCCCAGAATCATTTGTGACACATTCGTGTAATTCAAATATTTGTTTTCAGAATTTTTACAGATATGCTCACAGAAAAAAAGTGATCAGACGATGTCTCTGGCAAATACACACAGGAAATAATTCAGACATATTGCATCATTTTCTGCTGTATACTGTAGGTTTGTTTTCTAGATAATGGCAAGGTTGTCTCAGCCTTTTGGGAGTAGACAAAAATAAACTTGGGCAGACACGTGTGTGTGTGTGTGTGTGTGTGTGTGTGTGTGTGTGTGTGTGTGTGTGTGTGTGTGTGTGTGTGTGTGTGTGTGTGTGTGTGTGTGTGTGTGTGTGTGTGTGTGTGTGTGTGTGTGTGTGTGTGTGTGTGTGTGTGTGTGTGTGTCCGTGGTTATAGGATGTGTGTCAATTTTATCTCTTGTTTGGGAAAGACCATCTGGCAAGGAAGTTAAAGAGTTCACCAGTGTCAAAACTAAGATGAACAGTCCTTGAACAAAATTCAAGATTTGCTTGGTGCTCGGTGGGATAGCTGTGGTGACTCAATGTAATGATGCAGACAGTAAAATGCAAGTCACATCCGGACTTCTGAAAACCGCAATGACAAATGCTGTTAAATTGACAGTGATATATCCAGAATGGTGAGTATAAGGTTCTCCAAATTATCAGTTTGAATCATGTTGTTTGTCGTTCAAGAAATGGTGTTTAGTTCATATTCTCAAGTGTTCAAGTACAACAAATTGTCTTGATATTTTGAAAACTCTGTTAAAATGTTTCAACTTCATACTGTGAAGGGTGATGAAGTGTGGTTTACAATCAACACTGATGCAGAAGTCCTAGTGTTTTAATTTCAAGTTAGAGAAGTGAAAGGACATGACCAACTGGCACATGAAAAATGTCCCCCTGGTTAGGAAAGGATGCCAGAATGCCACTTTTACTTCCTTTAGATGGGACCCTCCGCACACACACACACACACACACACACACACACACACACACACACACACACACACACACACACACACAGAGGTTGCAATGCCGTGTTAACCTTGAATGTAAAGTTGGCCAAACACGTTTAACTTAGATTCAAACCCAGAATCCCTCTTTTGTGAGGCTAGTGTGTTCAACACGACTTCACAATGCTACCTAAAAAAAGTAGTAAAATTATTGAATGATAACAGCAAATGCAAAGGATTATCATAAAAATAAAAATTCAGTACATCACGTTTGTAGTTGTTTAAAAAAATCAGTCTTATCACAACCGTTTCAAATTGTTCACTTCATCAACAACCACCCTGAATGACTACAAAAGAGAGAAGACGCAGCATGAAATCAAATAACAGAGCACATGACACACTAAACATCAAACAATGTTTTTAGAGTTCAAACAAATTTTCCCCTTCAGTGATCATACCTACATTAATTCCACATCTTGTCCGATTATTTGTCAAAGCAGTTTAATTAACCCATGTCTGTGAACAAGGGTCAGTCTTTCAATTAAACCAGTAAATGTGAGTGAATCAAGCTGGAAACAATCCTGCTTTCCAGGTGAGTTGAATTCAAGTTGACCAGCTCAGACTGTGGTCACAGCAGTGCCTCCATTCACTCCTTTGCCGGGTTTGATTCACTTGGCTGTAAAAGGACACCATTAGTCAAAAGGGTCGCTAAGCCATTTTCGACCAATTACTTTTCCTTTACACGCAACAGTCCCATCTGGAGAGCTAATGTTTTCTTTTGTTATTTGTTTTGTTTTTGTTTTTTTGCCCAAGAAATTAGAAAATCAATGCTGTATGGAAAGTGGGAGACATTTCAACTGCCTTTATCCTTTCATCTTACATTTAAAAGAGACTGTTATTAATTTCACTCATCCGCTATTCAAAGGTGTGATGATGGTTCAAACTAGTTCTCTTTGTACTGTAGTGCAAATGTGATTCTCAATCAGAATGTGGGATAAGAAAACAAGAAGGAACAATGACAAGAAAACTCGGAGTGATGAGAGGGAAAGTTCAACTACCATCAGGAGGAATGGGTAAGGAAAGGAGGGAGGCACTAGGTCTTTATCCCACAGAAATAGGCAATGTTTTCAATCTTGCTGTGGTTGTTCACCATTTATCTGTCAGAGCCACTTCAGCCACATTAATGTCAAAAACAAATGGCGGAAAGAATAAAAGGGCCATGAATATGAATACTTACAATAATAATAATAATAATAATAATAATAATAATAATAATAATAATAATAATAATAATAATAATACAGTAAAGTCTCGTTATATCGATATTCAAGGGAGTCCGAAAAAATATCGATATAACCGGGACTATCGATATATCCGACCCTGTTTGCATGTAATTTTCTCAGTGCGTGCATAGAAATAGTAATAATATAACGAGACTTTACTGTAATAATAATAATAATAATAATAATAATAATAATAATAATAATAATAATAATAATAATACGTTTCAGTTATACGCGCCTTTCAAAACTCTCAAGGTCAGTTTAATCCAGTGACGTGCAGTCAGTGGAGGTAGGTGAGGCAGTGCCTCACCTGTCATCATGGAAAGCTGTCATGGAAATATCAAATGAAAAAATAAATTAAACAGTTAGATGTATTTAGTGATTTGTACTTTAAAGTTCTTGTCCATTTAACTTCACCGTTTTAGGATTTTTTTCAAAATCGCTGAATTTTCACATTTACCGTTCAAATACTAAGTAGAGACGAGCGGTGACGTCATTGATGACGTAAGTGCCTCACCAGCCATGAACCTCACCGCACGTCACTGGTTTAATCACAGGATAAGGTTTTTTTCTGCAGGTGAGCAGCGGGACCCAGCAATTTGAAAGGGGGTGGGGGGTAAAAAAAATATTCTAAGCATAATAAAAATGTCTGAAGACTGAGATGTATAATGTAACTGCAAAAATGTTTCATAAAAAAACTACATAGTGCAAGTATAAAGAAGCATATTTTATGTTTGTAACTTTATTAAATCAACATAAGGTGGATGTGCTATTTACAGTACAGGTGAGTACAGTACAGTTTTTTTTTTTCATTCACATGTAATTATTAAGAAGCCTGACAGCAGTCGGTAGGAACGAGTGGTACCTCTACTTCTTGCAGCGCGGGTGTATCTACCCTGGTTAAGGATGACACTTCGTACTGATGTCACAACGTTTGTTGTGGAACACTTGGAACACCGTGAAAACTATAAAGGACATTTAAAAACCACAATTAACATTACCATAAGTTCGACAATACATACAGTAAATAAGCAAATTAATACCGTACCGTGTGCACCTTATTAACCAAAAGTAGATAAACTTTTACGTAGACTTTAGACTGTTGTTCTCTCTCTCTAGCAGTTACTCTCATTCTGTCCCACTCGAAGTTACTCTTGTTCTGTCTCTCTCTAGCGATTACTCTCGTACATCGAAACACATGACACGGAAGCGGCTGGTGATCATTTATGTTGCCCTAAAATGTATGCCTGAACTGGTTGCCAGGGTATTGGCGCTTGCAATCACACCGAGGGAAAATTAAGTCTTCCATTGACCAGCCAATACATATTGTTTTGTGTATGTGGTCGGAAATCGTAGTACCTGGAGAAAACACACGCAGGCACAGGGAGAACGTGCAAACTCCACACAAGAAGGCCGGAGTCAAAATTAAAGCCTGCACCTCTGTACTTTGAGGCATGCTAACCAGTCAAACGCTGTACTGAAAAATACGAAAAGAAAGAAAAGTCAACCCAAGGATATAGATAAAATCACTTTGTGCTTGACTTCTGCTGTGGACAATAACGGGGCCCATAACTCATTCACTGCCGGACATGTGCAAATATGTGTTCGCTCCAGTGCCAGGATTTTTGTCATTGTCACTCAAATTCCAGGACCCACAGAATATTGAGTTTTAGAACAACATAAACATTCAATACAACGTTAGAGAAACCATAGACTCTATTAATTCTTTCATCAAAAACAAAAAATAATTCTGAGGTTATATGGGTCTGTTATTTGGGCCTGCTGTACAAAGGCAAATGTTGTTCCCTCGTGTAAGGCAACAAACATTGCCAGAGGTCTCACCAGTGCGTTATAGGCACCCGCCGCAAGAAAAAACAAAACCCAAACAAATCCGGGAATGGCGCTCCACGTCATATTTTTAATTCCCAAATACATTTGGGAATGGCAGTGAATTAGCTCTTGACAGTGGTGGACCATAAGGGCCTGCCCTAAAAATATCTGAATCACAGACTGATGTTATATTTTGTCCATGAATTCTGATTAAATAATTCCAAATGGTCTTTCAGCTTCCTTTCATCAATGTTCCCCTATTGTGCTGCTTCCAGATGTGTTTTCGTATTTAAGCATTTAATGAATCACATTTCAGTCATCTGTTACCAGGGTTAGAAATCTACCTGTACGCCTTCACAATAAGTTCTGCGGGCCCTGGAACATAAGATCAGTCTTGATCAAATTTTAACCAACCAGATTTCAAGTTATCAACCCAAAAGAAGTACCAGCGCCTTTTTGCAGGCGCTGGTAAACATCATAATTTTCGCAAAATACGCCTGGCTAGTGAAGGCCCGGTAGTCGAGTGGTTAGCACGCCGGCTTCACAGTGCAGAGCTCGCCGTTTGCCGTCCCGCTCTGTCCTCCCTGTGTGGAGTTTGCATGTTCTCCCTGGGCTCGTGTGGGTTTTCTCCAGGTTCTCGGGTTTCCTCCCACATTCCAAAAGCATGCATGGCAGGTAGATTGAACACTCCAAATGGCCATTCGGTGTGAGTGTGAGAGTGACTGTTTGTTTGTCTTTGTGTGCCCTGCGATTGGCTGACAACCAATTCAGGGTGTCCCCCGCCTCGTGCCCGAAGACAGCTGAGATAGGTTCCAGCACCCCCCGCAACCCTAATGAGGAATAAGCGGTACGGAAGGTGGACGGATGAATGAATGATTGCCTAGTGAAAAATGCTCTTATCACTCGCCGCAAGTGACAAGAGCATAGTGGCCAAAGCAAGCACACTGTATCAGTGGCAAACTGCATAAGCAAATATAATGTTATGTTGATTTCATAGCGTTTTTTGTCAAGTCACAAGAGCTGAAGGAGAAGAAGAAATGGATTTGGTTGCAGATTTACTTTTAAAGCCATTTTCAAGAAGGACTTTTCAAGAAAAGGTGGACATCATTAGGAAAGGTCGGACAGCTCGCAAGCGAGCAAAAATAGCAAATAATATTTTAATTTTATTCGGTTAATATTGATGCTTCACCAATAATCTTTTCTGCGGTGTGAAAGAGCAACTTCTGACCCCATATTGTCACGTCCAAACAAAGAAAAGAGAAGTCTTGCTTTGTTTGGAAGTTAAGCAAGTAGCTGGATCCCAAAAATATCAGATGGAGACAGGTGTACCGAACACTAAAATTTAATTTGGTACGTATATCCGGGCAGACAAAAATCAACTCAAAGCGCTGGTCAAATAAGGACCAGGAAATACAAACGTCGCGAAAACAAAAAGCATTATCACAGAGGTGATGAGAAAAAACAATCAAGGGTAAATAAAACAAAATTTGACTTACCCAATTCACAAATGCACAGGATGGTGAATAACAAGAATCGGAATCATAAATACAATGGACAGAGAGGTACAAGAACAACAAGGACAACAACAAGAATATGAAATACCAAACCTGGGCACGAGACCCGCACCACCCCAACCGACCCTCGTGAGGATGAAGCAGTCCAGAAGATGGCTGAATGAATGAATGAATTTTCTCTTAACCATCTCTTCTCTCAGTACTTTGTTTTTTTCTTCTTTCCTTATCACATACTCCCTTATGTTTGAACCTGAACGTGGGAATGGAAGTTGGGTTGAGTTTGTGAGAGATTTTTCTTTAATCCCAGATGAATACGCTGTCTTTGAATGCATCTCTACCAAATAGTTTATTGACTTCTGTCCAACCCTCTGCAATTTGATTTAGCGAAACAACTCACTGGGGAAGCGTGGACGCACACGCGAGCGAACACGCGCGCGCGCGCACACACACACACACACACACACACACACACACACACACACACACACACACACACAAACGCACGCACACGCGCACACACACACGCACACACGCACGCACACGCACACACACACATTGACACCAGTGTTCAGTCTCAGTAACTCAGGCATCAACAAGCAATTATCAAAGTTGTATTAAAACTAACCAAAAAAACATTATTCGTGTAAAAGGATGTTATTCTTTGACAGATACGTTCGCAAAGCATTATACTTCTTGAGTATTATCGCTAAATCCAGTGTTTATTTCAACATTCATGGTCAGTTTTGGAAAGAACTTGGTTTTGTTTTGAAGAAAATCAATGTAGTTAGAGCAGACAGACACAAATCCCTAAAGAGATTTGTGTTTTTCTTCTTTCTCTCAGATGTTTACACTGCAATATATCATTGTGCATACATTCCAAGGGTGCAGGACCAAACACGAAAATAATGTTTTTACATTCATTTCCTAGAAGTGGAAAATTCCTCTCTGGTCACATTAAAATAACCCTTGAGCTGTCCAAAATTGCTAAACTGGATGACAGCCCGTTGTGAGACATAATGCTCATCATTGCATTGAACCAGTATATTTCGGAAACTCATGAATGAGAAGTAATATTTCTCTATTATCGTGACCAGTGCAAGAATCATAATCTGAATCAGACAGCAAGTCTAGCACAGCAAGCTGCATAAAACTCCCAAGAGGCCTTGGTGTTTACAAATATTTTCATATTCTATATACTCTGTTAAAGGACAACCGACGTCTCCGGACAAGTTATGTCCATAATTTGTAAAATGGCTCCAAATGACTTCTACTGAGCGTATTTTAATAAGATTCCACCGCATATAGCTATATTTTACGTTTTAAGACTCGCGCTGAATATTCAGGAAGTCTTGTTTTTGAGTTGGTGACGAATCCGTACGTGACGTCACCAAAGGAACGCCCCTGACCGAAAAAAAGACACATTGTAGCGGTCCTTCCATCATGTCAATGTATTTTGCTGTACTTGTTTGGTCTAGGGACCTCGTGTTGCACCCAAAAGCTGCCAGATGAGGGCATCCAAGCTCCATATAAGGAATTTATCAGCCTGTGGAAACGGAGGTGGCCACAGGAGGTCGCCATTTTGTGCCTCTTTTTCGATGAGACATTTCCCCTCAATGTTGCCTCATAATGGCACGGAATACATTCTTTAATCAATTGCAAATATGTATGCTTTCCTCTTCAGAACTATTTGAATCATATTCATAACTGGATGTGTAACAAGAAAGCATATTCTCCGAATCTGAAGCCATTGTTTTGATTCTCCGGCAATGCAAGACTTCTTGGCATGACGTCACGAACTGGGGGCGGGACTTTCTGAAAATGCCCAATTCGCAGCTCAATTTTTTTTGCAGATTTTGGACACTAAGTCATTTTTATTGGTGTTTTGCATTTGAATAAAAATATCATACTGCGTGTTTTGGGTATTTTAAATGCTATAAAACGTTTTTCTAATGTCAGTTAAGAAACAAAAAAGTGACGTCGGTTGTCCTTTAATGTACAACATACATTAACGTTGGAATAATCCTCTCTTGATTTGAGTATTGTTAATGAAAATATAAAACAGTAAGTATAGTACAGGAATATCAATCAATTAATTCAAACTTTTCAATAGTCAAGGTCTGAATAACATTAATGTTGGAGACTGTATTTTTGGCACGGACAAATCCCGCAATCAAGGCTTGCTCTCTAACCATTTTATAAAGCAACCGTCTATCGCCACCTAGCGACAGATCACTTACATTGCAAATAATTACAACCATTTTTTTAAAGCAATCAACTTACCTACCCGTCCATCCTTTCGTTGCCTGTTCCCATTATCGTTACAAGGGTCGGGGGGTGTGCTGGAGACGATCGCATCCATCTTTGGGCAGCAGGCAAGGGACACTCTAAACTGGTAGCCAGCCGATTGCAGGGCACACAGAAATGAACAACCACGCTCACACTCACAACAAGAGGGACAATTTAGACATTAGAGAAGAGGCGCTCGAACATTTTTGATCTACTTTTTGATCAGCCTCTCGCGAACAACCCGCACTCGCACATGCATGCCATAATGAGCATAACTGCCCCTAAAATGAACGAAATAGAAAAGTGGCCACAAGAGTTTAAGAATTGGTGAATAGGATTTCGGCCTACCTCGCCAGACTCGGATGCACAATTTTGCAGCCTGTTAATTACTGGAGCTCACTACCATTTTAAAATGTTTTGCGAGTGACATATGCGAATTGTACAAGAAGCAAACACTGACTAAAAACAGTAATATTAATAATAATAATAATAATAATAATAATAATAATAATAATAATAATAATAATAATAATAATAAAAAGGGTGGCACGATGGACCAGTGGTTGGCATGTCGGCCTCACGGTGCATGCCGAGGTACAGTGTTCACTTCCCGCTCTGACCTGCCTATGTGGAGTTTGCATGTTCTCCCACATTCCAAAAAGATGCATGGCTGGTTGATTGAACACTACAAATCGTCCCTAGGTGTGAGTGTTAGTGCGGATGGTTGTTCAGCGCTGTGTACCCAGCGATTGATTGGCAACCGGTTCAAGGTGTCCTGGACAGCTAAGATAGGATCCTGCACCCCCTTGAGAGGACAAGGAAAAAAAATGTGGCACCTCTCACATGCCGCTGAGTTTAAAGTTTATTTCATTTTATTGTTGAAGCCACCCAACTGCACAACTATCAAAGCATATGACCAACTGATTCCCCTCCATCTTCACCATGTATTGACAGCATTCGAGTGAAGCGAGCCTCATTAGTCCGCTACTCTTTGCTTGGTTGTTGTAAAATTAATTGAGAAAAAAGTAGCCAAAATGGAACTGTATAGTGCCAATTAGCAGTTTTTTTTGACGACGATACTAGTGCAGCATGTTCTACCGGAAACAAATTCCTTGTGTGTTCTACATACTTGGCAATGAAGATGATTCTGATTCTGATTCTGATTCTGAAAAAGGCAATTGAAAATGCACAACATAGTGGGACAAGAGGACAACAAACATGTTCTGCGATAAATTTGTGGTTTGCAGTTTTTACTTGTATTCACAGAAAAAAAAAACAATATTTACTGACAAGAGGTTTAATTTGGATCGCGCTTACAACACACTTCTGAGATCCTTAACACATAGGCTTAGTTATGCTGATGAGGTGATACCGGTGCAAATGGGGCAATCAGGCCAGTTGTAGTCCATAATCAGTCAGGACAGTAGAAGTAATCAGTGTAGCCCCAGGGAATATCCCTCTGCTCACCTCAACCTTAAAGGACAACCGACGTCTCCGGACAAGTTGTGTCCATAATTTGTAAAATGGCTTCAAATGACTTCAACTGAGCGTATTTTACAAAGATCCTACCGCATATAGCTATATTTTACGTTTTAAGACTCGCACTGAATATTCCGGAAGTCTTGTTTTTGAGTTGGTGACGAGTCCGTACGTTGCGTCACTGAAGGAACGCCCCTGACCGAAAAAAAGGACACATTGTACAGTCCTTCCATCACGTCAATGCATTTTGCTGTACTTTGGTCTGAAAACGTCATGTAGGACCAAAAAGAGGCAGAAGAGGTCGACAAAGCTCCATGTAAGGAATTAATCAGCCTGTGGAAACGGGCTGATTAATTCCTTACACGGCTTTGTCGCCATGTTCAGCCATTTTTTGGGTGCGACATTTCCCACCCCTGATGCCTCCAAATGACACGGTATAAATTCTTTAATCGATTGCAAACATGTATGCTTTCTTCTTCAGAACTATTTGAATCATATTCATAACTGGATGAGTAACAAGAAAGCATATTCTCCGAATCTGAAGCCATTGTTTTGATTCTCGAGCAAGGCAAGACGTCTTGCCGTTACACCACGGACATGGGGGCGGGACCTTCTGAAACTGGCCACTTCCGGTTTCAAATTGAAGTACTTTTTAGACACTTTAGGTCATTTTTATTGGTGTTTAGCATTTGACTAAAAATATCATACTGCGTGTTTTGGGTATTTGAGATGCTATAAAAGATTTTCTGATGTCAGTTAGGAAACAAAAAAGTGACGTTGGTTGTCTTTTAAGGCAGGGACCTATCAAAGCAGACGTCTTGCACCGCCACCCCTGGACATTAGGGATACTAATATTGGGCCAGAGCTACCAGCAAATTTTAGTTCCCTGATGAAGCTTCTTGGATGAGAAGCGAAACGTCTTCACAGAAGCACAGATGATGATAATAATAATAATAATACATACATACATACATACATACATACATACATACATACATACATACATACATACATACATACATACATACATACAATTAATATAATTTTATTTCAAGTGCCTTTCAAAGCACTCAAGGACACTTTACAGTCACAGACAAGCATAGATACAATAATAAATAAAATACAATTATGTATACAATACAATAAATAAAATACAATTATAAATAGAAACAATAGATATATATAGAGCTACACAGAAAATGCAATTTTAAATAGGTGGCAATTTTAAATGGATGACAGCTGAATAAACCTTTTCATTACTGATAAATAAAAAAAATGTAAATAATGTAAATAATGTTACATGCCACCAAACTATAGTATTGTCAGTCAGGAATGTCTGCCTTTTTGTGTAATTTATTTAATATAAGATTAAAACAACCCCCAAGTGCAGGTGGGGAACAACAATAGCAGGCCGTCGTTTTTAATGGAGATGCACGCGTGAGGCCTGGAGACGCTCCGGTGTGCCAAGGTCACCATCATTGATGAAAAGGTTTCTTCAGCCATCATCTGTACTTCTTTGAAGGTGTCGGACGTTTTGCTTCTTATCCAAGAAACTTCGTCAGCGAACTAAAGTCTTACTGGTAGTTTAGGCCCTATATATATACCCCTACTGTCCCGACATGGCAGTGCCGAACTCTGCTATGATAGGTCGCTGCTCTCAGGTTGAGGGGGAGCAGAGGACTACTCCCTGCAGCTGTTCCACTGATAGTTCCTATCCAGTGATGTTGTCACGGTTTGCAAGGTGGTGATGGCGGGTGCGGATCCCAAAAAGCAGGCAGGAGAGAGCAGGATGTTGTATTTGAGAAATTGTATTAAAATAAAGTCAGCAGGAACAACATGTAAAACATCAAAATCAAGGTTTCAAGGAACGCCCCTGACCGAAAAAAAGGACACATTGTAGCAAAGTATCAAAAGAAAACCAAGATTAAAAGTCCGCCAAGATTAAACAAACACATGCACTGCACACAGTGCATACAATTGCATCCAACAGCATACAATGTGTTCAACAGCATTCAATGACATTTAACAATTACCCGACACCGAATGGTCGTGCCAGGTGTCCTTTTGAGTGTGACTGATTGGAAACGACCGGCACCCGTGCAGGAGCAGGCGGCGCCGACAGCGCCACCCGTTGGTCGCCAACCAGATCATGACAGATGACAATCAGGGGAGGCAGGTGAGGCTGTGCCTCACCTGTCATCATGGAAATATCAAATGACAAAATAAATTAAACGGTTATATTTATTTAGTAATTTGTACTTTAACGTTCTTTTCCATTAAACGTTAACACCATTTTTGGATTTTTTTTCAAAATCGCTGAAATTTCACATTTACCGTTCAGATACAAAGTAGAGACAAGCGGTGAGGCACCAGCCGGCTGAGCCTGACCATGTATTGCGCAATCACTATGCTAACTGTGCTGGCTTGCTCTGCAGTGAGACCGCATTGCTGTCCATCTGCATATCACAATTAAAGTGTTCAAAAGCTTTTAGTATATGAACTAAATTTCTACAGTTTGGCTGGTGTATATAATGTACAGTCACTGAACATTATAAACACTGTACTACAGTGTTTATTTTATTTTATTTTATTTTTATCAAAATCGTGTGCATAGGTGAGGCACACAGTTCTCCTGCCTCATGACATGGGGCGCTGGTGATTACAGATTCTTCTTGCGACTCCTCGGCTGCAGAATAATAGAATTATCTCCTCTTTCATCTGGAACTGCTTTATGTAACAAAGAGGGTACAGAAAGTGCTTAAGAATGAATGTCTCTCTGTCTTTGTTTTGTCATGTTATTTGTTATTTTGTCTTTTTTGTTCTTTTGACTTCAAGACGGCGCTGCGTGAGTGGCTGCCTTTCCAGCAGCTCCTATGTTTTGCTTTTCTACTTTCATTTCTTTCATAACTTTGCTGCTGTGAAATGTAAATTTCTCCACTGCGAGACTAATAAAGGCAAATCCAATCCAATCCAATCCAATTAGTGACAGCAAGTTACAGTAAACAGTTAGCAAGTAAAGTGCATCCATCCAGTCATTTTCTCGTGTTGCTTGGCCTTATTTTCAGAATGGAGGATTATATGTCTAAATTGAAAGAATTTTCTAAACTGGACTTTCAATCAAAGCAGGAGATAATAATTAAAGGAAGATCAACACCGGACTGTATAGCTCACAAACGGTGAGGGATGAATGTAAATCTCCTGGACAGCTTGTTGAGCTCTTCAGCGCTTTCGCGATGCATCTCTGTAGAATAAAGAGTCGAGATGGTCCTCTTGTTTAGATCATACAAGTAGGATATTTATTTACCGGAGCACAGAGAGCAACCGCTGCGCTCATCATCGTACGAGAAGTCCAAACACATAAACTGGCTTTGATCGCTGTCAAATCACATGATGTCGCGTTGTGGCTGGGTTGCCAGATCTGCTCAATATTACAGCATTACACAAAATGAGGATACAATCTAACTTTCTTAACACCCCCACTTATACTCAGTTTGCTGTAATGTAAACCAAGATAAATAGAACAACGTGACCTCTGTCTTACACATTTCAGCTTCCAAAAACAATGGGTGTAAACTCTCAAATACAATTGTTTTTTCGTATTGGTAGTCATCAATAATGAAATCACCGTCCCATATGATTTTGATCACCTTGTCACTTCTTGAGTCTTTGGCATACAATAATCACCTGGGTTTTGCTTGTATTCATATTTGTTAAATCATCATGTAAGACCTTGTTCCCGTTTCGGCCAGATTGTTTGAGATCGTAAAGTTTTTCTCGATTGTAAACTAGACCATCATCCTTTTCTTCATTTTCCAGAGCTGCTTTTTGAAGCCCTACTCATATACCTGTTTGATACCTGCCCTTTGCTACAAATCGTGCTTTATATTTGTCTCTGACATCTGCATCACGTTTGATAGCATATACCCATTTACCCCCCACTGTTTTCTTGCCCGCAGGTAGGGTTGTCACAGTAAATGTGTTGTTGTCATTTAATGACTGAATTTCCTCATCCATGGCTTTTGCCCATTCTTGTGAATAAGTTGATCTCATAGCCTCTGCATATGTTTGCGGAACATGACACACCGCTCTGTAACAGTAGTGTACTGTGGCGTGTGCCCCATCGTTATCGCTATACTCAATCACAAAATCATCAAAGTGACTCGGTCTTTCTTTCCCGAGTAGGATACCTTCTATTTTCAGGTTCATCATTTGTGTCACTTTGTTGTGTGAGGCATTATTGTTTCCCATATCTCGTACTTATCTTTATCTCCGTCGAATGCCAGTGGAAGGAAGGTGCCTGCTTGCCCTTCCTTGATCCATCTTGACCGCTGTTTTAGCCGGTTAGCGATAGCCTCGTTTGCTCACCGCTCTCTCAAGTCTGGATACACTTCTGGCTTCACTTTATCTCCCAAACGTCTCCTGGGCCCATAACCTGTTGAGATGTCCAGCGCTTTTGCGATGCATTTGGGAGAATAAAGAGTCGAGATGGTCCTCTTGTTTAGATCATACAAGTAGGAAATTTATTTTCTGGAGCACAGAGAGCAACCGCTGCGCTCATCGTCGTACGAGAAGTCCAAACACATAAACTGGCTTTGATCGCTGTCAAATCACGTGATGTCGCGTTGTGCCTGGGTTGCCAGATCTGCTAAATATTACACCATTACACAAAATGAGGAAACAATCTAACTTTCTTAACACAGCTTCTTAGCTTTTTGGCCAAGAAGAATCTCATTGAAACTATTCCTGAAGTGACGAAGTTGCTCCAGCTCGTGCTCACTGTTACAGCTACTACAGCATCAGTGCAGCGGTCATTCTCAGCACTGAAAAGACTGAAAACATACAGTCGGAAAAGGACTGATCAAGGACGACTTTTTTCACTGGCAGTGATCTCCATTGAGACATAGAGACTTGGACTTCATTCATAAGTAAAGGTAACATGATAATAACGTTTTTTAATTGTTTTTTTCTATGCTACAATTTGTATACAGTAGATAAAGAATGCTGACATGACAGTTTAAACAAAACATGTTAACTGTTACCAATCAAATGGTGAATACGCTACTCTGTGGAGTTCATATGTTTGTAAATCTGACTGTGATGACGTCAGTGCCTCACTAGCCTGAACCTGTTCCTATCGTTCTGACTAACGACTGGCCTGATTGCCCCACTTCGACCGGTATCACCTCATCAGTATTACTAATCCTATGTTGCTTAAGCAGGCTATTGTATGAACGATCCAAATTGAACCTCACCCCACCAAACCGGTTTAATGAAGGATTTAGTTGTTTTATGAAAATCGCTTCTTTTACTCCCCTTTCAAACCATCTATGTTTTTTCGCTAACATTTTAACCTCATTGTCGTCAAATGAGTGGTTGCTACACAGACGTAAGGTCACCATCTGTTCAACATTAAGTCCAGAGGAGGTCACTGTTGCATGATCGATTTCCAGGCGCCAAGAATCAGTTCAACGTGTGCATGCGTCACGCACACAGAGGACAAGATTTGGGAGTAACGGGGCGTGGCTTGGTTGCAAAAGACACGCCTTCTCATGATGATTTCATATTCAATGAAGTCAGAACAGATGAGGGTAGACATCAGCAAACTAACAACACGGACTTGATTCACCGAAACACCGGTCGTCATGCTTGATGGATGCGTCGGTATGTCCCTGTCACCCGCACAGGAGAGTTGGCGCACTTTCCGCCGCCCTTCTGTGAACTTTCGAAGGCGACGTCAGCACGCAGCCGCCATGGATAAATACCGGCGCCCCGGTGCGGCATGCAAATACGTACTCTGACGTCGGCGATCATGTGGCTTTTGGCGTAGATCCTCCTAGAGATCGCCAATTTTTCTCTCTCCTGTCGCCTCTTGTCTGCCTAGCTACTGAGGCCTCGGCGTTTGAAACGGCTTTCGCGCATTCTGCTTTGGGATTGTAACGCACGCCCTCTGAGCATCGCGACACAACAGTGGACAGGTAAGAAATAATTATAGTTTTCATTTTGCTCCTAAGTACAGCAAGTCAAAAGTGAATGGAAGCGCATTTGTCGGTGGAACCAATCTCTCTTTTCATCTCTTGCTGTTCAACCTCTGCATCTAAATATTTAACTTGTCTCGCCTCGTGAACTTTGCTTCCCCGTTCGCATGTCACCCACCACCTGTCCCCATCAAGTTTTCGGGCATTTTCAGTGTCCCTTCTATGTTCGAGTTCTACTCTGAAACGCTGTGACCGAGTCGACAGGAAGAAGGAAGCCAGTGAACGTGAAACGTCGGGTCGACTTTTCCTCCTCTGTGTGTCGACATAACCAGCTAAACATGGCCGTCCTCTGCCGACATGTTGTTACGTAGCTGGCGAGAAGGAGGGGAACGTTTGCGGAGCGGACAGCGATTTCCCCGCGCCGCTAGGTCACGCCTCCGACTGGAGGAGAGTGTTCGGCACGGTTCCTCCGCCGCTGCATCCGAACAAGGGTCTGAGTGCAACTTTAGCAGTCCCCTGTTTATCTACTTGGATTTGTGATGCAGGCGGCGGAACGCGGCCAGTCGGTGACGCCTCCTCCCTCCCGGGCGCAGGCTGAGACTGAGGCTGCGTGCAAGTCTCGCTGACTGGGGTTCACTTTCACTGCAGTGGTGTGGGCCCCTGCAAGATGCCAGGCGCGGTTCTTTCTGTTCCCAATGTCAACTTTGGAACGGGTCGATTGCGTCCCACTTGAGACTGCACGTTGTAGCACACTGTGATTCTTTATTGGACGCTATACTCTCAGAATCCCAATTACGAGTAAAATCGCGGACAGAAACCAGGCAAGCACATTGCAAAACAACTGTAACTCAGTTATTTTGTTTGTTTGATAAAAAGTCTTGTTCAGTCTGTCATTGTGGGAAAAAAAATATAATAATAATAAGAATAATATATTTCATTTATAAGCACCTTTCAAAACTCGGGGACGCTTCATCAAATGTATTTCATCTTAATCATGGGCTCATAAAATAATTTCAGGTATGAATCACTTTTCGAACAGCCTTTGGATTATGGTTGAAAACCAAGGTATGACTGTAACAGAACTCTCAAGTATGGCGTTCACCACTGCAATACCATAACCACAGTCATGAACACATGAACACATTGTCACATTTTCACTAAAGTCACATTTATCTAGGTATATATATCACAAAAGAGTCCCTGAGGACTTCACAAGCCCACAGTTCACCAAGATTTACACAATCTCCAGGTCTAACCCTTTTCTGGGAAAGGGAACCTATCAGAAAACCCATCAAGAGTAAATTAAACCTTGGAAAGGGGTCATAGATAGTGGGATACCCCTCCAGATTGATGATCGTATTGTAATTACGACCAATTCAAGGGATTCATACATTATGCAATGTTTTTTTCCGTTTATTGTCTCCCTGGGGTTTGAATCACATCACACGATCACAGGTGTGATGTGCCAATTTATTTTCATGTTACTTTTCTTTGAAAAAAATGGTGTCACTTACCAGCAAGCACCATTCAAAAGCACACTTGAATTGGCAAAAAATTGGAAGTGACGAATATTGGAGAAAAAAAAGTAATCAAGCGAGTGTACATAATAGCAATAAGATGATTTATCCTTTTGGCCTTCTGTTAGTGAATGTACTGTATATTCAATGCAAGCTTTATTAAAATCATTTTGATGTTTATTTTCTCTTCACTGGCTATTTGTCGCTTTTTGTAATTATTATTTTTTTTAGATCATTTACAGTAATTGAATGTATTCATTGTGGTACTTATTTAACCAAATGTACACACTATAAAGGAGGTTTGTGCAGTTGCCCGGAGTGCTATCTGAGATGACATGATTCCATTTTGAAGACGTTTGGTGTTCATGTGACAATAGCCCCGTCACACCAAGATGACCCAACATTGCCCTTTTTTAGCACATGCTATTCTGCTGCAGCACCTAATCAGCCTCAGACCGACGCGTCTTTGATCACCGTGCACTTAACCCTCCTGTCATATTTTCTCGTACCTGCAATTCCTCAGGGTATAAATTTGTAGCCTCACACTCTACTTCTTTTATTGTGAAGATCTATTTGAATTATCTTTGTTCGCATGTTACCTACATGTGATGTGCCTAATATGAGATAAAGTGTAATTCAGAGCGACAGTGGACTCAATGCTCTTGTTGCGATAATAGTACAGCGCTACTGTATATTCCTATACATTCTTTTTTGATGCATTCAGCATGAAGAGACGAATTTGGCACCTTTTAATGCAGCTGTATCCGTTGTAAGTGAAATACAAAAGTCATTCAAAAAGATAATGATGATGACAGATGTGTCTTGTGGAAGAGGGGGTGGAGTGATGACAAAAATGTTTCATGGATTACTCACAAGCGTACAGATGTCGCCATGTCATTGCTGCATTTCACTTCAAGTTCAAATGATGTTATTTGGTTTGCATGATGGTTGCGGATCATACGAATGCTTTTGTATATCTGATATTCAAATGCATTTTTTTTCTCGATTAAATTCTTCATAGATCACCTCTCGTTCAAAGTCTATCGGGATAGGTGGTACCGGCTATGGAACCGGATAAAATCGTATGTAAATGGATGGGTGGGCACAGACATGGATTGTATTGAATTTTGTTTTTGAGGTTTGAGCTTAACTCACAAAACCGTAGTTTGTGTGCTGCGACCTCTAAGAATGTCATGGCCACACATCCAGCATTACTATGTGCATGGAGCAGTTCGGTGTAAAAAAATTCATTCCTGTTAGATAACCATTGGCCCGAGCTCCATCAAACACCCCTGAAATGTTTCTTCTTCTTTTCTTCTTCTTCTTTTCCGTTTGGCTTTTCCCTTCAAGGGGTCGCCACAGCGAATCAGTAACCTCCATCTTCAGAGGTATGATACGCCTGTTTGTTTTGGCCAAGCTTTTACGTCGGATGCCCACAACCCTCTGTATTTATCCGGGCTTGGGACCGGCACAAGAAGACTTATGTCCCTTTGTGGTCTTCTTTTCCTTTCGGCTTTTCCCTTCAGGGGTCGCCACAGTGAATCAGTGTCCTCCATGTAATCGTGTTTGGTGCATCTTCTTCTCTCACACCAGCTACCTTCATGTCCTCTTTCACAACACCCCTCAAATGCACTCCAACAAAAATAGTAAGCTAATATCAGCAAGCGCTGACCATGTTCAAATGTTCCTCAGAGCGCTTGGACAAAAACTCACCGGCACGCCGACATCCTGTTGAAAGTATTCCCCAAAGCGATTATACCTGCAAGGGAGGGCGACCAACTCCACATCATCAACCATTTTCAGTTCCTGTAAATGTTATTACCAAGTGTCCCAATATTTATGTACCTTTGCTAAATGTAATATAGAAGAGCGCACTTGGATGAGCCTGAAAACGTCAGTAGCGTGTCTAGCTTAAAGGTTTTTTTTGAGTTTTTATTTTTGTCTTCTAGTGCCCCAGTCACTTGACATTTTTAATCATTTGTGGTGTTGCCGTTATTTTCTGTGTGGTCATGCTTATTTATTCCATGGGGTACAGTCCATTCCATTGGCTGACTTGTTGCTTGTTGTTCCAATAAGCATTCAAATCAAGTTTTGAGCTGCCATTTGTTTTTTTTTAAACATAAGTCAGCGTACATTTTAAGGATAGATGTTCTCATCACTGCATTGTGATGACATCACCAACAATGATGCGGTGTTTTTTTTTTTTCAGGTTTTCAGATGTGTTGTTTTGTGACTAATGCTACCGAAGGAGTGAGGTGTCATCATCTGTTTTAAGCAGCTCAGAGGAGTGTGCACAGTTGGAAGCAGAAGAAATTGGTCAGAACCAGAGGGAAGGTTTCTGATAGGGCTCAAGAATTGAGTGCATTTACAATGTAATCGGAATATGAAAAAAATGCCATTTGCTAAATCCAAAACTGATTTCACATGGTTCAGAGTGGGCGGAGACATCAACAGTGTGACTGGAACTTGTCCTTTGAAGTAAGTTTTCAGTCTCATGAGACATTGAGGCAAATAAGTAAGGACTTTTAATTTGTAATATCAGCATTCACCACAAGTTAGTTGCATCTACACCTAGCACCTTTTGGGGTAGTCAAAATCTTTGAGCTACCTTTCTTTTGCCTTTGGTGGAATGTGCATCTAAATAGCAATTAAAACAATGCAGTTGTTTGCCTTTAGTTTGACACCTGTGCAACAGAACAACTTTGGCATGAATTCGAGCAGAGATCAAAAGCTCGGCTTTCCTGCCCTGCATTAATGTGTGACCTCATAAATGTGCTTCTGTAAAAAGAGGAAAACATTATGATTTGCGCACCGCAAATCCCTGGACAGTCTTTCTGTAAAATTTGAAGCTGTTATAGCTGCAAAGGGTGGACCTATGTCACATTGAAGGTTGTCAATTAGGAATAGCGTGTCTCTTAATATTCATGTGAGTCAAGGCAGGTGAGTGACCAGTCCCAGAATGCTTTCCACGGTACAACGCATTGAATTTGTGAATTTAGGAGGACATCAATCCTTGTCATACAGTAACTGTGTGCTTTTATGTTACCTATAGTTTTTTGAATGTGTCTCTTATGTAGCTAGATACGTGTGTGTGTGCGTGTGTATATGTATATGTATATGTATATGTATATATACAGTGAGACCACGGTTTACGAACCCCTTGGCTTACGAACTTTTCGGTTTACAACGAACTATTTTTCGGGATACACACGGAGCTGCCACAATGAGTGGTGTTTCGTTCGCGAACGAGCCCGTTCTCCTCACAAGAAAATGGTGGCCACCGTGTTTGTCCTTTTGTGTCGTTTTAAGGCTTAGAAAATTAGAAAGTAGAAAATTATGTTTTATGGGGACCTTGGAATGGATTATTCTCATTTTAATGGTTTCCTATGGGAAATTAATTTTCGGGATACACACTTTTCGCCTTACACACTCTGTCTGGGAACCAATTAAGTTCGTAAGCCAAGGTCCCACTGTACATACATTGCTGATTTAGAGTTTTCCATTAACCTGCCGCCGTGTGTGTGTGTGTGTGTGTGTGTGTGTGTGTGTGTGTGTGTGTGTGTGTGTGTGTGTGTGTGTGTGTGTGTGTGTGTGTGTGTGTGTGTGTGTGTGTGTGTGTGTGTGTGTGTGTGTGTGTGTGTGTGTGTGTGTGTGTGTGTGTGGATAGAGAGAAACAGACAGACAGGGATAGATGGATGGATCGATCATCCCACTTTTGAAATTATTTTCCAGGACTTTTTCCCGGATGGTTTGCTGTTATAAACCAAGTTTTGTCCATTTCTAAGTTGGTTGTCTTATTTTTTTTTTTTTTTTTTTTGAGTGGGGGCTTGGGGGTTGTACATTCAGAATAACCATTATGAATCAGTTGCATGCTGAGTTAGTTGACATGTCTTCAAGGATTGTGTATACCAGCTAGCATGGAATTGATTTGATTCAACTTTATTTTTGAAACTTGTGAGTTTTCTATTATCTACCATGGCTCCTACAACAAGAACAGACACAACAAAGTCAAAACTAATTCTAGTCATCCACAATGTTCTTACTAACATGAAGACTGAAGCAATGTGCTATTGCAAAAAGATCAGCCAGTGTCTTTTTTTTATCTTAAATTGGGACCTGTACACAGTATTAGGTGGCATAAATTCTCCACAGAAGAAACAATGCATTATGATTTATCCATCTGACAGTGTTTGCAACCTCACCACGTCAATGGGGGCTTGACCAGACTCTTATGCAACATAGATGTGTGACTTCATTGGGGCTGCTGCCTCCTGCTTTTACTTTTGCAATTGATGTTAAATATGGTTTGACTTACAGTAAGTTCATGTCTTTCCGCCTTCTGGCTCTCTGTCTATTTTCATAATTTGTTCATTTAACATGATCGTCCAAGTGAAAACCTGCTGTTTTGCTGTGCAGAACATAGCATGGCACTTGAGAGCCCAGTGAAGCACTTTGCTTTGCCCTAGAGGACCCACGTGATGAGGTTTGAATTAATTCTGTGGCAGTCCAAAATGCCGCCTCATACTCTCCTGCTGGAATGCAGTGTGGAAGTGGTAGCCTTTCGTCACTCACACACTTGCATTCACCTTTGCTCTGCACTGATCAACAAGTTGAACCAAGTTGTGTGGATTTGCAATTTCCCCCGCAAATACACTGGTAGAAATTATTGATAGGGATTTAAGTTGTTTTCAAGTCATTTGGTCATGTCATTTTATTCTTGATGTTGGAGCCTCAGTTTCATCGACAGATGTTTAATATTGAGTGTGGTGTTCATAAAATGTTCATAAAATGTAGACACTCCTGTGGCAACTGCATGCCGAAGACTCACTGCGATTGACTGACTGTCACTGACGGCACACGTTTCCCTACTTTTTTAACTAGAGCAAACAACATTGGGCTAATCTTGCAAGGTGCTCAGCTGTGGTCGTTTCTCCTTTGCACATGTGATTAATCCAGCTATGTCTTGCCATTTGACACCAATTGTATTTGAAGGAAGTTCTTCCAAAACATTTCTTCAAATGACCGTAACTTCTTGCTCCTTCTCAAGGGAATTGTTCCCTTGTAACCTTCAAACCTGAAGATACTGCTTCAGGTTTTGTCAAGTGCCGTATTCCAGGTTTGGCATCCCCATATTTAAAAAAATGTGTCTGGGAAACTTGATTTGCTGAAAATGTTGCCAATTAGGGTTTGTGCCCCAACCAAAACAAAAAACATTACATTGGAACCATCATGCGGAAACGTGCTGTAGTGTTTTTGCTTCTTGGCAGTGTTTTTTTTCTGAGTTTGAAATTTCGTGGTTCTTGAATATGCCCTGTGCACAGTCAGTAGTGCCACAACATTTTTGCTCTCATGTTCAGCACTTTGTTTTGGTTGTTAAGTGTTTTGTAAATAAAGTGTCTTTGAGGTCTCTCCTGGCCAGCTATTTTAGTGGTTTGGTGTGTACATGTCAAAAAGTGAGTTCATTTACTTGAAGAGCGCTTTGGCAGTTTTTGAATGTAGCCTCATCCCTCCTCTCCGTATCACTGACAAAAGCCACATCCGTTATTAATGTCTCAGTGTATGAGATGTGCATCGTATGCACGTGCCGGGGTGATCTCAGCCACAGTTTCTGCATTGCCAGCATGACTTATTCATGATGGAGTCTTGCAAAACACTAAATATGAATGTATTTTTTTGGGACTTTACAGTCTATTACAATTCTAAAAGAGGTGATAATTTTACCTGTCGATAAGAAACATTCCTTATTTCTAATCTTCTTTTGTGGCTTCTCCGCCTCTGAAAAGAGGCTGTTATGTTTAACCAAGATGATGTAATAGTGATGGGTGAATCAGAATTTTCTTTCCTCGCACTGCACTGGTAGCTATGTTGTGGAAGCCCAGTGGAGGCTGTGACTGGGCTGCGTCAGACGCTACCGATATATCCAGGATGTGTCTACCCTTGTCTTGTGTTCAGCTGTCAACGTACTTCTTTTTCATGTATGTTGATAACCAGTGATAATGTAACCGACAATCTTTATACAATTTCCATTAGTCAGGCATCTGTGTAGATACTATTTGCTTTGAGTAAAGCTGTCGCGCCCAAATAGTTTTATTATCGATTTTTGTATTGATTATTCTGAATCAAATAGTTAGACGCATTTTTATTTTGCATTAACCCGTTCATGGACCAGTTGTGCTAGCCTGTAACTTCATAACATGATAAACTGGCCACGTTGATGTTTAAAATTTGACAGGCGGGCCAGGTCAGCACAAGATATGGTACATTATAAAAATACATATAAAAAAAACTGCATGTTAATGGTCCATACCAAACATCAACAAAACAAAACCATGAGAGTATTAACATCGTTTTATTCATGAGAACAGTGAAACAACAATGGTTATTGCAAAGTACTCAATTGTGAGACAAATAAGGGTTTTCTTATGTTATGGTACAGTATATATCAGGGGTCGGGAACCTATGGCTCTTTTGATGATTGCATATGGCTGGCCGATAAAACTAAATACAAATTCTCGTTTTTTTCGCAGTTCATTTCCCGTTGGGGCTGCAGTTGGCAGAAAGCGCAATTTTGATTGGATGACACTGACCTAGGTTGGCCGAAAGTGCCATTTTGATTGGATGATACTGGCCGTCATGTTGAAACGGGTAAACGGCCCTTTAAATGAGCCCAACGAGTGCACTTCAGCTTGAATGCACCGGAGCATTAGCCTTTGAGAGGAGAAAATGTTCTGATTCTAATTTGCAATGAAACAATACCATCGATGAAACAGTCGAATGTCAGTGACATTTTAACCAGCCACATGTTAACGTTAGCATCAACATACTTCTGGGAGAAGTATATTGCAGATAGCAAGTGTGGAAGCTTATGAGCCGTGTGCAGGCTAGCTAGCAGTAACTTCGCCTCTGGACCGGCAAGTTGAATTTCATTCCGATCGTTTGCCTGGATTTTTACCAATCACGATGAACGGAAAACCATTCATGTTAACGGTGAGTACTATCACAGTTATTTTAAATAATACATTCTGATATTTTGTTGAAAAGTGGCCCGGCGTGCGTGCATGTTTGCGTGTGTGTGTGTGCGCACGCGCGTCCGTGTGGCTCTCACTGAAAAACATTTCTAAATATTTTACTTTTATGGCTCTCTTAATCAAAAAGGTTCCCGACCCCTGGTATATAGCTTGTACGAACGCCGAACAGTGATGTGCAGTCAGGGGAGGCAGGTGAGGCCGTGCCACCTCATTGAAATATCAAATGTAAAAAATAAATTAAACAGTTATATTTGTTTATTTACCGAGAAATATCAAATATAAGTAGTGTCCCGAATTTGGAACATTCGGCGCGCTGACGCTATTTTCATGATGATATTGTTGATCCTGACCTACCCGATGCGAATAATTGTAAGTGAATGGTGCGTTTTCCACTAATAGCTGTACCTCATAGCTTTGCATTCTCAATATGATTATTGAAACGGAGGTCCATATGTTTTTTTTGTATCTCCTAAACAGAAATTAGAAAACTTAAACATTTTCATCATAATGTCTGGTACAAATTTAACACTTCCTATTTCCAAAAGAACGTGAAACATGCTAGGAGCAAGTACAACAGTTACAAGTTTATGTGAAAAAAATGACAGGAAAAGCTAAAAGTGTATATTTTATTTGGGGCAAATCAAAGACAGTAGAATTACTTCTGAAGACATAAGATTGGCATGTCAACTAAAATCATCTGAGAGAAAGAATTTGTAATCAGAAAAAGTAGAAATGATATTTTTGAATAACGTAATAGGTTGCATTTCCACTTGTGCCATGTAAGGTTTTGCTGCCACCTAGTGGACAAAATAGTCCCCACTACCGTATGTGCATTTCACATTCTCAAATACTTTGACTTGAAGATAAAGCATCTTAAAGGACTGAAGTTATGTTTGTGATGTAATGTAAGGAAAGAGATGCCCATTTCATGGTAAGATCAGAGCATCATCATCATCAAATGATGAGTATCGTTTTTGCTTTTTTGAATGTTGCTGAGCGAGTTGCTTGTTCTGTAGCCACAGAGGGACATATGTCTTCTTGTGTCGGTCCCAAGCCAGAATAAATACAGAGGGTTGTGTCAGGAAGGGCATACAACGTAAAAGCTTGGCCAAAACAAACATGCGGATCAAACCTCTAAAGATGGAGGACACTGATTTGCTGCCCCTTGAAGGGAAAAGCCGAAAGGAAAAGAAGAAGAGTTATATTTATTTAGTGATTTGTACTTTAAAGTTCTTTTCCATTTAACTTTTTCCATTTTTTGATTTTTTTTCTAAATCGCTGAATTTTCACATCTGCCGTTCAAATACCAAGTAGAGACGAGCCGTGAGGCAGCAGCCGGCTCAGCCTCATGGATTGCGCAATGACTGCTAACCGTTGTGGCTTGCTCTGCGGTGAGATCGCATTGCTGTCCCTCTGCATATCGCTATTAAAGTGTTAAAACACTTTTAGTATTTGAACTACATTTCTACAGTTTAGCTGGTGTATATAATGTAGAGCAGGGGTGCTCATTACGTCGATCGCGATCGACCAATCGATCTCCAAGGTACTATTGGTAGATCGCGTGGCATTTGTCATGAACTGACGCTATACAAATAAAGTTGAGTTGTTTTGGGGGAAAAACTCGACGTTAGCCAATCAACCATCTCTTCACTTGATTGACACACCGGACAACCAATCAGATGACATCTCATTATTAGGTACACTGTGCGTGCTCAAACAACGCAAAGTTAACAACACACTAACACACTTATTCTGTCGTATCGAGGGGTAGTTGCTTGATTAGGCGTTACCTCCGTATCGAACTTTCATTATGAACTGACCGTTCATGTAATATTGCGGTTGAACATTGAATACATAATTTTGTTTTATTTTTATACCGGGTCTGGGAATTCCTGTTTGACAGAGGTTCGCAAGTGGTAAATAGGAGTTCTTCCTCAATCTCTCTTTGCCTCCATCCATGTGCTATGCAATTTGGAGAACAACAACACTTAATGTTGAAGGCCTGTCATTATGAATCCTCATGAATGAAATGAATGCATTCATATATCAAACCTCAATTGTGTACCAACCTTTGGCCGGCCGGATCAAAAAGACTAACAGGCCGGGGCTGTAGTTTGTACACCTCTGCCGTGTTACCACTTGGGTAGCCTACTAGTCTGTTCTAAAAATAGCTCATCAGTGATGGAACAAGATTCTCATCATGTTGTAGAAGTCATCTTTATTAAAATGGCAATGTAAGCGGATAATTATAAAACTAGTGTGGCATTGCATGTGGCTGTTTATCTGTTTCTGAATTATTTTAAGAATTCATTCATGTGCACAATGTCGAAGAAGGAGAGGAGGGAGGTGTGCCCGGAGGAAAAGAGAGAAATGGAACGCCAAGAGTATAGAACTAAGAGTAGGAACTTTGAATGTAGGAACAATGACATGTAAAGGTAGAGAGCTGGTTGACATGATGCAGAGAAGGAAGGTAGACATACTGTGTGTCCAGGAGACTAGGTGGAAAGGGAGCAAGGCTAGAAGCTTAGGGTCAGGGTTTAAGTTGTTCTATCATTGTGAAGACAGAAAGAGAAATGGAGTTGGGGTTATCTTAAAAGAGGAGTTTGTTAGGAATGTCTTAGAACAGGGGTCGGGAACCTATGGCTCGCGAGCCATATATGGCTCTTTTGATGATTGCATATGGCTCGCCGATAAAACTAAAATATATTTACTTTTTCGTTACGTCGTTTTTTTCGCCGTTCATTTCCTGTTGGCGCTGCAGTTCGCGGAAAGTGCAATTTTGATTGGATGACACTGACCTAAAATGGCCGAAAGGCCATGTTAATTGGATGATAGTGGCCATCATGTTGAAACAGGTAAACGCCCCTTTAAATGAGCCCAGCGAGTGCACTTCAGCGTGAATGCACCGGTGTGTGTGCGGGGAACCGCATCGGGTGAGAGTGAGCTGGGGGGTGACGCAGCCTTCCTGGAAGTGTGACAGCGGGCGTCTGCGGAAGTCTTCAAGCCGGCTTTCGATCACCGAATACGGGCGTGCACCGGGGAATCTCGGCCTGTTCCTTTTGAAATACATGTATTTTCAAAGTGTTTGAGCTCCTGCAAGTCGGCGAGGAGAGAAAATGTTCTGATTCTAATTTGCAATGAAACAATACCATCGATGAAACAGTCGAATGTCAGACACAGACATCGAATGTCAGACATTTTAACAAGCCCCATGTTAACGTTAGCATCGACATACTTCTCCGAGAAGTAGATTGCAGATAGCAGGTGTGGAAGCTTATGAGCCGTGTGCAGGCTAACTAGCAGTAACTTCGCCTGTGGACCGGCAAATTGAATTTCATTCCGATCGTTTTCCTGGAATTTTACCAAACACGAGGAACGGAAAACCATTCATGTTAACGGTGAGTACTATCACAGAGTTATTTTAAATAATGCATTCTGATATTTTGTTGAAAAGTGTCCGCGCGTGTGCGCGCGCACGCGAGCGTTTGTATGTGCGCGCGCACGTGCGTGTGGCTCTCGCTGAAAAACATTTCTAAATATTTTACTTTTATGGCTCTCTTAGTCAAAAAGGTTCCCGACCCCTGTCTTAGAAGTAAAAAGAGTATCAGATAGAATGATGAGTCTGAAGCTAGAAATTGAAGGTGTGATGTTCAATGTTGTTTGTGGGTATGCCCCACAAGTAGGATGTGAGCTGGCGGAGAAGGAGACATTTTGGTTGGACTTTGATGAAGTCATACAGAACATCCCGAGAAGTGAGAGGGTTGTAATTGGTGCAGACTTCAATGGACATGTTGGCGCAGGAAACAAAGATGATGACAAGGTGATGGGTAGGTTTGGACTCCAGATGAGGAACGCTGAAGGACAGATGGTGGTTGACTTTGCTAAGAGAATGCAAATGGCTATTGTGAATACTTTCTTTCAGAAGAGACAGGAACATAGGGTGACCTATAAGAGTGGAGGCAGAAGTACACACGTAGACTACATTTTGTGTCAACGGCGCCATCTAAAGTAAATCAGTGACTGCAAAGTAGTGGTGAGAGTGTAGCCAGACAGCATAGGTTGGTGGTGTGTAGGATGACGCTGGCAGTGAGGAAGATGAAGAAACCAAAGGCTGAAGTGAGGACAAAATGGTGGAAGTTGAAAAAGGAAGAGTGTTGCATGACATTTAGGAAGGAGGTACGACAAGCACTGGGTGGGCAAGAGGTCCTTCCAGATGACTGGCAAACTACAGCGAACATAATCAGAGACACAGGTCGGAAAGTACTTGGTGTATCGAGTGGAAGAAAGGTGGATAAGGAGACTTGGTGGTGGAATGGGGAGGTGCAGGAGTGTATACAGAGAAAGAGGTTAGCAAAGAAGAAGTGGGACACTGAGAGGACGGTCGAGAGTAGACAGCAGTACAAGGAGATGCAGCGCACGGTTAAAGTAAAGATGGCAAAGGCCAAACAAGAGGCCTATGATGACTTATATGCTCGGCTGGACAGCAAGGAAGGTGAGACGGATCTTTACAGGCTGGCGAGACAGAGAGACAAAGATGGTAAGGACCTGCAGCAGGTTCGGGTGATTAAGGATAGAGATGGCAATGTATTAACAGATGCCAGTAGTGTAATGGCAAGATGGAAAGAGTACTTTGAAGTATTGATGAATGAGGAAAATGAGATGGAACAAAGAGTAGAAGACGTGACTGTTGTGGACCAAGACGTAGCAAGCATTAGCAAGGATGAAGTGAGGAGGGCGCTGAAGAGGATGAAGGGGTGAAAGGCACTCGGGCCTAATGATTTACCAATCGCGGTATGGAAGTGTCTTGGAGAGGTGGCGGTGGTGTTCCTGACTGGGTTATTCAACAAGATCTTAGATGGTGAACAGATACCTGAAGAATGGAGACAAAGTGTACTCGTGCAAAGGAGATGTGCAGAGTTGTACTAATTACAGAGGAATAAAGTTGATGAGCCATACAATGAAACTCTGGGAAAGAGTAGTTGAAGCGAGACTAAGAGCAGAAGTGAACATTTGTGAGCAGCAGTATGGCTTCATGCAAAAAAAAAAGAGTACGACAGATGCAATGTTTGCTTTAAGAATGCTGATAGAGAAGTACAGAGAGGGTCAGAAGGAATTGCATTGTGTCTTTCTAGATCTGGAGAAATCGTATGACAGGGTGCCCAGAGAAGAGCTGTGGCATTGCATGAGGAAGTCTGGAGTGACGGAAAAGTATGTTCGAGCGGTACAAGACATGTATCATGACTGTAAGACAGTTGTGAGGTGTGCTGTCGGTATGACTGAGGAATTCAAGGTGGAGATGGGACTCCACCAGGGTTCAGCTCTGAGCCCCTTCTTGTTTGCTATGGCGATGGACAGGCTGACAGACGATATTAGACAAGAATCTCCTTGGACCAGGATGTTTGCGGATGACATTGTGATCTGTAGCGAGAACAGGGAACAGGTGGCGGAGAAACTAGAGCTGTGGAGATATGCCCTGGAAAGGAGAGGAATGAAGATCAGTCGCAGCAAGACGGAATATATGTGTGTGAATGAGAGTGATCCAAGTGCAAGAGTGATGCTACAGGGAGAAGAGATAAAGAAGGTGGAGGATTTTAAGTACTTAGGGTCAATTGTCCAGAGCAATGGAGAGTGTGGAAAAGAGGTGAAGAAGCGTGTCCAGGCAGGCTGCAACGGCTGGAGAAAAATGTCAGGTGTGATGTGCGATAGAAGGGTTTCAGCTAGGATGAAAGGAAAAGTGTATAAAACCGTGGTGAGACCAGCCATGATGTTTGGACTGGAGACGGTGCCACTGAAGAAAAGACAGGAAGCAGAGCTGAAGATGTTGAGGTTTTCTTTGGGAGTGACCAGGTGTGATAGGATCAGGAATGAGTACATTAGAGGGACTACTCATATTAGAGGCTTTGGAGAGGAAGTCAGAGAGGCCAGACTGAGATGGTTTGGACATGTCCAGAGGAGAGAGAGTGACTATATCGGGAGAAGGATGCTGAGTCTTGAACTGCCAGGCAGGAGACCGAAAGGAAGACCGAAGAGGAGGTTTATGAATGTAGCTGGTGTGAGAGAAGAGGATGCACAAAACCGGGATAGATGGAGGACATTGATTCGCTGTGGCGACCCCTGAGGGGAAAAGCCGAAAGGAAAAGAAAGGAGGAGTCTAACCGTGGAGAAATTTACATTTCACAGCAGCAAAGTGATGAAAGGAATGAAAGTAGAAAAACAAAATACATGAGCTGCTGGAAAAGCAGCCACTCTCACAGCGCTGTCTTGAAGTCAAAAGAATTAAAAAAAAAACAGTATGACAGGACAAACACACAGAGTCATTCATTCTTAAGCACTTTCTGTACCCTCTTTGTTACATGAAGCAGTTCTAGATGAAAGAGGAGAGAATCCAAGCGTCTTTCCACCAGTGGATCAGGGACATCATGGTGGAACGTGCACGTCGACTACAAGCTAAATGTTGATAGCAAACACGCAGCTGTAGCATCCATTGAAAGAGATTGTCACATAAATCCGCTTCAATTCCAAGCCACGAAAGTTCCACATACGCATCGGTGCTCTGCGCTGACGCTGCTTCTTATCGCGGATAACTTCAATGAAAACAACTACATTTGGAATATAACTGTTAGAGGAGCAGCAAGATGATAAATGCACTGTGGGTGAGTCACAGCAACACGTCCCACTCAGTGAAATGAGTCGTGGAATGAAAAAAAAAAGGAAAAACAATCACAGATGCCGCCGGAAAACGTGACCTGTGTTAACCAGGGTCATGTGTAAAACCAAAGACATGGTCTGTCTCTGGACTCACACTCACCTGGTCTCCTGGACACACAGTATGTCTCCCTTCTCTGCATCATGTCAACCAGCTCTCTACCTTTACCTGTCATTGTTCCTACATTCAAAGTTTCTACTCTTAGTCTATACTCTCGGCGTTCCATCTCTCTCTTTTCCTCCGGGCACACCTCCCTCCTCTCCTTCTTCGACCAACAGTAGTCCATTTTCCACTGGCAACCTGAAGGTCAGCAGTACCAATGGCGGCCGTTGTTAACCCGGGCCTCGACCGATCCGGGATGGGATTCATAGGTTTGATTCACATATTTGTTTTGGCAAAATTTTTTACGTCTGATGCCCTTCCTGACACAACCCTCTGTATTTATCCGGGCTTGGGACCGGCACAATAAGACACTGGCTTGTGCACCCTTGTGGCTGCATTTTCTCCACTGTTAGACTAATAAAGGCAAATCCAATCCCATCAAATTATTTAGGCTTTCAAACATTAGACAATCTCTCTGGGGATTTCCCCTGTAATTCTTTTCTTCCCCCAATACAAGCTGTGATGTCCAGGTTATCCAGGCTACGTCAGTGCTTTTGCTGCCATCTTCTGACTCCCTCAACGGGACAGCTCCACTCTTATAATGTCCCATTGTCACATCCAGCTTCATTAAAGGCACAGAAGAAAAAGTCTAGCAAGGGGCTTCCAGGCTGCATACAAGTGTATTGAGAATCCAGACGGTGTTGAATTGGCTTTGTACACAGAAACCAACTCAATGATCACGGTTGAAACGCAAACATGAATAACTTAAACAGAAATGTCATGTCATTGCCTGTAAGAAACCAACATAGCACTGGATTAGCCGATCCCTCTACAGCTGAAAATGGTCAAGCGGAGTGGAAGAGGATGTTTTTGCCAGTGTGTCCACAGGATTTTCTGTTTGTGTTTGTGGCAGCTAGAGTTTTATTTTAAGAAAGGTCGCGTTTCTTACTTTTTCTTTTAGATGGCAAGTGTTTTCAATGGTTCAATATGATACATACTGAATGTTATATTATTTCGAGTCTCTCTGTCCAAAAACAAAACAAAAAATGACCATTACACACAGGTTTCAAAAGGAACCAGTGGGTTCTCAGATAATATGCTGTATCTGACATTACCCAGCGACTCATTAGTAAGGTAACACTGAATATCAATATCTGTAGCAGTTGTGATCAGTTTACTAATATGGATGAGGCATAAATTCAATTTCCCCATCTGATCTCTTTATGTGTGGGCTAAGCACACCGGCAGGCGGTTGGCTGTATGTTCAGCTCCAGCCTAATGCAGTCTTTTCTTCTCTTCCATCCCATGATTCATTCATAATTTTTTGGTGAAAAAGTTTTAAAAGACGTGTCCCTGCAATCAGGCGGAAAAATTCAATCTCCGAAGCATCACTTTTCAGGAAAACAAAAGCATGTTTGCTGAGCCTATAACTGTATCATCAAAGAGTGTATGTCTATTTTCAAAAATAGAGATAGCCACGTGGGGACTGAATAACATGGAATTAACCAAATTTAGACATGCAATTGTTTGGGGCCAACGCCAGGACAATATTTAATGTCAGTTGAGATTTTGCTGATTTGTTCTGTTATTACAGCAATATAAGAATACATGATTTCAGAATGTAGTGACAACCTCTAATTAATTACGGTTTAATTAGTTTGTGGTCTTACCATTGATATATTTTGAAACTAGGTATGAAGGAAACAATGAATGCAATTTGCTGTGGGACCATTTAAAAATGTTAGGGTAAAAACACGGTCACTGTTTGAAGGCTAAAAAGTTTATGAGGCATAAATTCAATTTCCCCATCTGATCTCTTTATGTGTGGGCTAAGCACACCGGCAGGCGGTTGGCTGTATGTTCAGCTCCAGCCTAATGCAGTCTTTTCTTCTCTTCCATCCCATGATTCATTCATAATTTTTTGGTGAAAAAGTTTTAAAAGACGTGTCCCTGCAATCAGGCGGAAAAATTCAATCTCCGAAGCATCACTTTTCAGGAAAACAAAAGCATGTTTGCTGAGCCTATAACTGTATCATCAAAGAGTGTATGTCTATTTTCAAAAATAGAGATAGCCACGTGGGGACTGAATAACATGGAATTAACCAAATTTAGACATGCAATTGTTTGGGGCCAACGCCAGGACAATATTTAATGTCAGTTGAGATTTTGCTGATTTGTTCTGTTATTACAGCAATATAAGAATACATGATTTCAGAATGTAGTGACAACCTCTAATTAATTACGGTTTAATTAGTTTGTGGTCTTACCATTGATATATTTTGAAACTAGGTATGAAGGAAACAATGAATGCAATTTGCTGTGGGACCATTTAAAAATGTTAGGGTAAAAACACGGTCACTGTTTGAAGGCTAAAAAGTTTATTTCAAATACAGAAATTCAGACAAAACAGTCACGGATGGGAGCTTTACTGGAGTGGGATTCCTCGGGCTCCTCCAGTTTAGTGTGTGAATCACTGCATTTGCACATGTGGAGCAGGTATTTTCCCTGTAGGATGTGCCTTGACAGCTAGTCTGTGTGACATGGTATGCTTTGAATATGAAGATGTTTAGCTTGAGCCTCAGTGTCTGTTTCTTTACGAAGAGACAACTGATTTTTGTTTTTCCAAGAGCAGAGATTAAATAAAATATCCTCGAATAATCCTACAAAAATAAAAATGTATACTGTTCACGTTGGGTGCAGCAAACTGGAGGCTATCTCTGCTGCATCATGTGAAAGGCAGACTATTGCAGGGCACATATAAACACACACAACACAAATTCACACCATGATTGAGCGGGAACTGAACCCAAGCTTCCCGCACCAAAGCTTAGGTGAATGTAACACACTCAAAGAGTAGGGATGCACGATAATTATCAGGCTGATAATTATTGTGCCTTGTGTTCACGTTGACCTTTGCACTGTACTAAAATTATGTTCGGGGTAATTGGTGAAAGATTGAGAAATGTCGTGAAAAGGTTGGATCCATTTTTTATCAATATGAACACCAATGGAATCCCTGTTGCCTAAGCGATAAAGGTGTTAACCAACGTAACATTTCCACTTTTCCTTTCGGGTACAAGCCACAGTGATAAGTTACTTAATTCGTCAATGGCAAACACTCTCCAGTCTCAAACAACGAGTCGCAATTCCAAGGTCAATGATGAAAATGCTTGATTCCTCACTTTTGTAAATGATGTCCTCGTCTTTAATTCATTAAAGGACAACCGACGTCTCCGGAAAAGTTGTCTCCATAATTTGTAAAATGGCTTCAAATGACTTCTACTAAGCGTATTTTACAAAGATTCCACCGCATACAGCTATATTTTACGTTTTAAGACTTGCGCTTAATATTCCGAAAGTCTTGTTTTTTAGTTGGTGACGAGTCCTCACCCTATGTCACTGAAGGAACGCCCCTGACCGAAAAAAGGACACATTGTAGCAGTCCTTCCATCACGTCAATGCATTTTGCTGTACTTGTTTGGTCTGAAAATGTTGTGTTGCATCAAAAAGAGGCAGAAGACGGCGACAAAGCTCCATGTAAGGAATTTATCAGCCTGTGGAAACGGGCTGATTAATTCCTCACACGGAGCTTGGTCGCCATTTTCTGCCTCTTTTTTGGTGATATATTTACCCCCAATGTTGCCTCAAAATGGCACGGAATAAATTATTTAATCGATTGCAAACATGTATACTTTCCTCTTCAGAATTATTTGAATCATATTCATAACTGGATGTGTAACAAGAAAGCATATTCTCTGAATCTGAAGCCATTGTTTTGTTTCTCGAGCAATGCAAAACGTCTTGGCATGACGTCACGAACTGGGGGGGGGCGGGGACTTTCTGAAAATGCCCAATTCGCAGCTCAATTTTTTGCAGATTTTGGACACTTTAAGTCATTTTTATTGGCATTTGACTAAAAATATCATTCTGCGTGTTTTGGGTATTTTAGATGCTATAAAACGTTTTTCTGATGTCAGTTAGGAAACAAAAAAGTGATGTCGGTTGTCTTTTAATGTTGTACATGAAGCTTGTACATGTTGTACATGTTACATTATTTGTGACACAGATTCAGCCATTTTCATGCTGGCTTTATGTGTACCGAAAGAAATGCTATTCAGGTGGTTGATTTTCATTCCAAAAGCGTAATGTTATGATGAACAGAACTCTCTTGCTTGGTTGTAACATATAAATACACGAGTGTCTCTTGACTTGTGTCAGGTATCAATTAATTTGGCAATTTGATGTCCTTTTGATGGTAAAAGGTGATATTTATTTAATTTGTCTAGGTGCTGTCCTGTCATGCAGTTTCATGAGGCCTTACTGCTGCGGAGCTGACAGAGGCAGTGGGACAAGCCTGGAACTTCACCCTTTATTACTCGATTCTCTGCTACACATTGCACCCCAGAAAGCTGCAGCCGCACTCTTGTTCTCAAAAACGGACCTGTCCCAGAACAAGCCAGGAAACCTCCTCTGGGTTGTCGTCCAGCATCTCTGATTTCCCAGTCGTAGTTTCTTTTACAGCATATCTAGCCAAGCAAAATTGGAGTGAGCCATCTCTCATTATTCATCATCATGTCAAGCCGACGGAAGGCTTCCACTCCCTGTATGATCAGACCACAGGAGACCATAGTGGCAATGGATGAAGAGGAGGAGGTACCCTATTATTTTCTGGTCTTGATATTGCTTTGCTGCGACCGACTTTTATACATTTCTTGTGTGTGTGTGAGAGAGAAAAATGTTTTGCATTAACTGATGCAAATTTCCCCATTGTGGGACGAATAAAGGTTTTCTGATTCTGATGCATTTGTTTTCCATGATGTACTGATGTTTTGCAATGTCATTTGTAATTGGGTGTTTTCTTCTTCCAGACAACAGAGAATCACAATGAGGAGGATGCAATGCAAACAGATCCATCAGGTGACCAAGACCTGATTGGGAAGACCTCTGACTCCCCAGCTGCACCTGAAATCCCAGCATCTGAGTCATTCGACATTTCCAAGTCTACACTGAAACAGCAAAGGGGCTATGAGTGCAAATACTGTACCTTCTCCACTCAGAACCTGAACACATTTAAAGAACATGTGGATGCCAACCACCCTAATGTCATCCTCAACCCACTGTACCTCTGCGCTGTATGTAACTTCAACGCGAAAAAGTATGACTCTCTGGCAGAACACAACGATAGGAATCATCCCGGGGAGAACAAATTCAAGTTC
Organism: Hippocampus bargibanti; assembly: GCF_051943395.1. Taxonomy (NCBI): domain Eukaryota; kingdom Metazoa; phylum Chordata; class Actinopteri; order Syngnathiformes; family Syngnathidae; genus Hippocampus; species Hippocampus bargibanti. Next base: position 5,928,775 of record NC_142739.1, read on the forward strand.
AAATGCATCAAAATGAACAATCAGACTGTTTTGGAACAAACAATCGAGGGCAGCAACAGCAGCAATGCAGTCATTTACAATAGTTCCAGTGTCATATCTGGTAAAGCAGAAGGGCTTAGCACTGTGGCCCTTGGCAAAACCACTGCAGCCAAGTTGGGGAAACAAAAAGTTGCGTCTTCAGATAATAAACGGACGGAGCCTCAGTTGTGTAAGCTGAACGCCGACTTGACAAAGAAAGCAATCACAGCGCTCAATGTCAATGGGACTGTCATCATCCCAGACTCGACTCTTCTCAAAGCAGACGGCCTTTCTCACATCATGCCTTCCCTTCAGCGACCTGTAAACTACACCCAGGTAGGATGCAACATAACCATGGCCAAAACCTCCAATTTTGGGGATTGCCAACCTCTCATACTCAAGGGGCCAATTTTGGACATTTAAGAAGTATAACACGTCAATTTCAGAAAATTATATTTGACAGAATTGCAATTAGCAGGATGACTTGTTATGATTCTAGGTACCGAAGATTGCGATTCCCCTCAACACAACCAAATACAATCCATCGCTGGATGACAACCTCACCCTCATCGCTTCGTTCAACAATTTCCCATACCCAACGCAAGCTGAGCTCTCTTGCCTTACTGCTGTCTCCAAACACCCGGAGGAGCAAATTAAAGTCTGGTTTACAACTCAGCGGCTCAAACAGGGCATTAGCTGGTCACCGGAGGAGGTACAAATGAGCAAATCATTATTGATCTATACCCCATCTTCACACACAAACATTTTTTTTTCAAAGACGTTTTTATGGGAGGTAATTATAATGAATGAAACAGGAATACATTTTTCCCGTCCCAGGTAGAGGAAGCAAGAAAGAAGATGTTCAATGGTACAATCGCATCTGTGCCGCAGACTTTCACAGTTGTAACCCCCCATCTCACTACTCAGTCATCCGCCAACACGCCACCAGTAACTAGTACAGTCTCCAAATGCATGCAGCCTGCGGCTTCAGTCCTTCAATCCGTCCCTTGTCAGCTGCTGGGACAGACCAGTCTGGTACTGACTCCTGTTGCCAACGGCTCGACTGTTACATGTGCACCACTGGCACTCACATTGGCAAACCAGGTACACAGAAAAAAATATTACCGTATTTTCTGCACTATAACGCGCACCTGAAAATCCTTCATTTTCTTCAAAAGATGAGCCTGCGCTTCATAATCTGGTGCACCTTACATGTGAAGTAAAATTAAACCGCAACCCTTTTGGCTACTACTGTCAGCAGCCACCGACTCCATTTCCCCCTGTTGAAGAAGTAGTGTGCGGTCCATGTTGGAATATAAAACTGAGTTTCATTTAATCCCTTAAAATGACATCGCCATGCGAAATTTGTTTTCTTGATTTCCCCAATATTTCCCGTTTTTGGCACAATGATTAGAAATGGAAAACAAAACAAAATTCCTTTAATTCAGATACTTTAAGGACAAAACATTCCATGAAAACACCTAAGGAACATAAAGGGTTTAAAGAAGGAAAATATGTAATGTCTGAAAATTATATTTTTTATTGTACTGTGTTAAACTCTGATGAAACTGGAATATTTTTAGTTCAAAAATGCAGAAGATACCACACATACTATTCTGCAATTCCCATTTTTGTGTTTGACATTAAATAAGAAAAATGATGGTGAAATCAGTTTTAAAATACAGTGATACCTCAGCTTACGAACTTAATTGGTTCCCAGAAAGTGTGTGTAAGGCGAAAAGTTTGTCTGCCACACATTTATTTCCCATAAGAAACCATTAAAAATGAGAACAATCCATTCCAGGTCCCAATAAAAAATATGTTTCTACTAAATAAGCCTTAAAACTACACAAAATATGCCTTATTTTATGTATACTAAATGTGCTATTCTATTGTAATTAAATAAATCAACTGTACTATATAATAAAGTCGTTTTATTTACCTTTGTGATGGTCGTTGATGTAGTTGCCTCTTGATGATATCCGAGTGAAGTTGCCGTACTTTCTTGGTGATAATACCGTCACTCACACGGTCCCCTGCTTGCAGCTTTTCGTTAATCGAAATCAACAGACATTTTTCAACCTCTTCTATTGCCTGAGACCATTGCTTCGACAACACGGAAACACCCTTGGCCACACCAGCAATGGTCGACTTAGCGTACTGGTACTGGGACGCTAAGTCACACAAACGCACACGGCATTTGTGTTTTTCGCTGATCTTCTTCTGCTCGACCATAATTTCCTTTTGTGTCCTCTTTGGCTTAACATTAGCCTGTGGTGGGGTCTTTTTTGGTCCCATAATAGCAAAAGTACTCCACTTGATAACAAACCATGTCTGCACTCAAAGAAAGTTGGTGTGGAAAACTAGTCTTCCAGCCACCGTGACGCTGTGTGGTTTGATTCGGCCGCCCAAAACTAGTTTGTATGCCAAGATTATATTCTCGCAAATTTAATGTTCGTAAAGTGAACAATTTTAAAGCTTTCGTTAGTCGAGGTATCACTGTATGGCATTCATTGAAGGTGCACTTTATAATCTGGTTAATCCTTATAGTGCAGAAAATAGAATAACAAAAAAAATGACAACCTATATAATTCTAAATGTCAAAATGATCAAATAAATAACATGAGGTCTTTGCCTCTATTTTTTTCACCCGCCACCCTGACACAGGTTGCTCAGTCGCTCAAACGACCCTTGCCCTCACCCTCAACCGCCTCCGAGAGTAAACGGCCCTCCATCATTCAAGCCATATCTACGCCTATTGCCACATCCAAGCTCTCCTTGCCCAAAGTGTTAAATTTCACTGCAGACCCCAACAAAACAGCAGAGCAGCTATCGGTGCTGCGGTCCAGTTACATGCAGTGTCCTTTCCCAGAGGAAGAAGAGGTTGGAATAATGCAATAACCACTGTAAACTGCTATGAAATTAGACGGTGATAATCTTATGCATCTTGTCACGTGACAGATCTACAGACTGATAGAGACCACCGGGTTGTCCAGAGGCGAGATTAAGAAGTGGTTCAGTGAACAGAGGCTCCTTAATCTCAAAGGTATTTGGTATCCCACATCTGATCATTGTGACCTACTCGACCAATGGGTTTTTATCTAACCCTAAAGCTGGGGTCACAATCCTTTTTGAAACAGGAGAGCTACTTCTCAGCTATTGATTAATGCAAAAGGCTACCAGTTCGATATGCACTTCTGAAATGTTCTCAAAATACCTTGAATCACATGTTAAGAGTTATTATTCAGAATTTTGAGATTTATGAGAAGATACTGATCACATTCTACCTCTCATTCGAGAAAATGCATCATTATCAATATGCAACATGATATTTCTATAGATCCCTGCCAGTGTTTAGTTTCTCAAAAGATCACACCAACACAATTTCTAGAAAAAAACAATGTCCCAATGCTGGTAATTGCAATTTTATTTGATATATTTTGGGAGGTAGCAGCAATGTGTTCCTGTGAGATGAGGGAAGGGCGGGCTTGATGCCTGCGGGGACAACATTGCTGACCCCCTCTCCTTTTTTTTCAAATGCCATGTTTGAAACAGCAATGCGCAGTCCGCAAATAACAGCTTTGTAATAATTTTGATCCACGGGTTGGGGACGAGAAGAATATTGTCTATGTTGTTGCCATGGGAACACCATCTCTTTTTAAAGGACTATCATGTTTATGGGCCAGCCTGGACACACAGATTTCAGGCAAGGATTTGATGATGCAATCTAAACAATAGGAAATCCTGGATAAGTGGATGAAGATGGATGGATGGATGGCTGGCTGTTTAGACGTATATAATATTTGCCTATTTTGACAATCTCAAATGTGTATGATGAGAATTTCACACACATGCCATACATATTAAACTCCTATATTCGTGAATATTTCCTAAATGCGATCAAAATTATGTATACAGCTACGTGTGGCTAAGGGTGTACACAGTACTATACTGTTCCTCTCACAACACACAACAGTAACAGAGGACTGATAGTTGCTGTTTATGGTTCAGAAACCCTTTGTCATGGTCTGCGACCGATATCCAGACATCAGGATATTGGCGTACTTGATAAATACTACTTGTTAACAGCGGTTGCTTGGAGCCAATTTTAGTTTGAACCAAGCTAGTAATAGCATTAGTCCCACTTTTATACACATTCGCTCGGTCTTGCGTTAAATCACTTACTCAATCACACTCAGCCTTTGTTTCGAAATGAAAGAAATTGTGTTGTCATATAAGTGGGGAAGCTCCACTTCCTCTCCGGTACATGTAGCACACAAAAGCTCATATTTCTACAATGTGTACATTCCTTGTGCAGCCATTAAGAATTGAGAAATTATAGCTGCGTAGAAGGCTGGCATCGATGTGACTTCAGGCGAGTCCTCCCAATGAGGCAGCGGGCTCTGTGGGAGGAGGGCCTGGGAGGACAGCTATCCACCTGGAGCAAAGCTGATTTATAGTTTGAATATTCAGGGTGAATTGATTTTTTGATCCATGAGTATAGCTTGAAAATGGGCAAACTGGCCATTTCCAACCCAAATTATGTTGCAAATCTGATGGAAGGAGATCAAACATTCAAACAAACAAAAAAAAGTGTCATGTGAACTCTACAACGTCTCATATAGGCCCTGCGGCTGTCTGACTGCGATGAACAGTAAACGCATAATAATTTCACTAGCCTCAAAATTCACAAATATTACACTATTCGTTTGACATTTTGAAAAAGTACAGTTAACAAACACTCCTTTGAATTTAACAGTCAAAAACGATGAATTAGATTCCAATGCCTTTTTTAATCATTTGTTTACTTTCTAAATTGAATATTACTCAAAACTAATTACATTTGGAATTAAATCCGTGTACATGCAAATATGACGAACGCAGGTCATGGTTTATCCAAAAAAACACCTTGAGGAACCGTTTGCAACGTCAGCTCTACTTCTACTTATGTTTGCGATTCATGTGTAATTTCGTCGGGATAAAAAGTGGAACCCATTGAGATCATCGGTTACTTGCATTTCTTGTGTTGTTTTACATTTGAATTTCTGGGTAATATAATTACATTTCTCTCTCTGTCACATTTAAGGTGTTCATCCACCCCCTCTGTTGGTGAAAGCTGAGGTGACACCAGTACCTAAAGATGGACCCGTTAGGAAAGCAGTCCCGAGCCACTTCCCCCTGCTGGAGCGAGTGAAGGGGAAATCTTCTGAGCAACTGAAGACACTTGAGGAGAGTTTCCAGAGAAGCAGCACTCCAACAGATGTTGAGATTGGTACAACTTTGCTGTCAGACTTTTTTTATGGAACAGGGGAAGATGGTAAACGATTGAATAAGCACAATGATTTAGCTCAGGAACAAAACCTCTGATGAGGGGTTGAAAATAAAGTACTGTATTTTCCGGACCATATGTCGCACTGGTATGCGACATATGGTCGCATACCATGTATAAGGCATGTACATTAGAAGGCACTACAGGTGACGCTGAAGATATGTTATTCACCCATTAGACAGTGGCGGAATAAAGGGAACATCAACAAAACAGTCAGATAGTCAGATGCTGAATATTCCACGGTTTAATTAGAGTTTATCACAACACAAAAATAAATAGAATATTCAGAGATTACCAATCTACCAATCATGGAATATTTTGGCCTTAGAATTTTCAGAAATAAGCAAATGTCTTTTTTTTCATGAGATAATAAATATCAAAACAAGCACAATCAACGGCGAATTTTCCATTTGTAATAATTTTGCCAAAAATGGAAAATTATGGGGAAATCGTGAAAAAAATTCCACCTTGCAAAGACATTTTAAGAGATTATTTAAATGAAATGCCGTTTTATATATCCCAGTATGGATCGCGCGCTATTTCTACAGGAGGAAATGGAGTCGGTGGCTGCTGACAGAAGTTGCGAGACCTCTTGTGGCTCAATATTACTTCACATAAAAGGAGCCCTTGCGTAGAAGCTCAGGGTCATCTTTTGAAGAAAATGAAGCCTTTGGATGCAATTAATACAATGGAAAATACAGAATAGAGTTTAAATTTAAAAATCCCAAGACCTTTTCCAAACAAACAAGACTTTAGAGATTTATTTTCCCCACAGGGAAGTAGGGACGGGGTGGCCGTTGTGAATTTGGGGAACATTATTTCATACTTTTCACGACCAGAATTTCATGAAAGACTTATGCGCCGGGTATAGTACTAGATAGCATTATAGGGATGATCTGATCATATCGGGATGACATCACTGATACATGATGTATCAGTGATGTCATCTACACAGTAATTCTGTGTAGATGAATGTTCATTCAATATAATGGCATTTTGTTTTGTTATGTTTTTTCCCCTCAAAGTGATTCGCTTGCTCCCAACATACAAAGAGTTTGTTGAGATAATTGTGCTGTTTTTTTTGTGGAAGCAGCTCACCTAACATCTTGAACTTGTTTCTGCTCTAGAGCAACTGGCCCAGGAGACAAGGCTGTCCAAAAATGAAGTGGACTGCTGGTTTTCTGAGCGCAAGGCGCTGAGGGAGAATATGGAGAAGGCCTTGCTCAGCGTGACGTCCAAGAACACGGAAGACAAAGGCGACAGGCCAGGAGTGTTGCTCAATGGTTCCTCACATCGCGAGCAGGATGGAAAAATGCTCCAATCATCAGCTCTCCCACCATTTCTCTCTTCTTCATCCTCTTCATGCTCCCCTCCTGTACTTGCAGCCTCCTCCCCTCATCCTCCAACATTGTCTGCCTCTCCATCACCTCCCATTCTTAATTCCGCCTCTTCTCCACATCCTCCGATCCTCTCTCTGTCGACAAGCCCTGCTCCCATCCCAAGTGGCTCACTCACTCTCTTGCGAGAGGTAACATTTGAAACACTAACCTTGTCAAAATATCATGCCCTGAGCTGTCACGAAGAGAAAACATTTCCTTTTTTACAATAACTGCTAAGGATGACCGGGTTTTATAGCCTGTGACAAGAAATTAACGTTATTTTTAACAGGTTATGGGTGACTAATTAGATGGTAATTTAACTCTACTCATTAATATGTTTTTGAGTAATAATGCAAATTATAAAGCTGTCTTCTATGTAATATTTTGCTTTTGCTCCTCTGACTTATTTTGGTAGATGTTCTGTCGGACCCAGTGGCCAACGCCTGAGGAGTACAGTCAGCTGGAAGCGCAAACAATCATGGGGCGCACTGACATTGTCCGCTGGTTTAAGGAACATCGCTCGGCCTTGAAGAATGGTGAAATCCTGGCGTGGTTGGAAGCTTACCAGAGCCAAAAAGATCAGCAGAAATCTGGACAACAGATAAACGGAGAGAATTTTAACAAACAAAACCATAGTGTATCACTGGAAGGAAAAGGTATGCAACTCTGATCATTCTGTCATGCTTTGTTGAGTTTTCACATCTAACCCCATCGACGTTGCTGTAGTTGAGGAAGTTGGCGAGAAGAAAACTGCTGCAGCATCTATGGAGAACTCCAAGCTGCATAATTCAGACACAGTACAGTGGTTGACTGAAAAACTCACTCACAGTGTGTCTGACCTGAGCCCAGCTCAGCTGGACCAGACCAACTCTAGCATCACTGAAAAGGGGAGGTGGGTGTCTTCTGTTTAAAATAAATAAATACAGTGATACATCAGCTCACGAACGTAATTGGTTTCCAGAAAGTGTGTGTAAGGTGAAAAGTGTGTCTTCCAAACATTAATTTCCCATAGGAAACCATTAAAAATGAGAATAATCCGTTTCTAGGTCCCAATAAAACAGAATTTTCTACTAAATAAGCCTAAAAGGACAAGCGACGTCACTTTTTTGTTTTTAAGTGACATCAGAAAAACGTTTTATAGCATCTAAAATAACCAAAACATGCAGTATGATATTTTTATTCAAATGCAAAACACCATTAAAAATGACTTCTCATCTCATCTCATTTTCCGTACCGCTTATTCCTCATTAGGGTCGCGGGGGTTGCTGGAGCCTATCTCAGCTGTCTTCGGGCACGAGGCGGGGGACACCCTGAATTGGTTGCCAGCCAATCTCAGGGCACACAAAGACATACAACAGTCACTCTCACACTCACACCTCGGGACAATTTGGAGTGGTCAATCTGGCTGCCATGCATGTTTTTGGAGTGTGGGAGGAAACCGGAGGACCCGGAGAAAACCCACGCGGGTCCGGGGAGAACATGCAAACTCCACACAGGGAGGCCAGACCGGGACGCGAACCAGCGACCTCTGCACTGTGAAGCCGGTGTGCTAACCACTCGACTACCGGGCCGCCCCTAAAAATGACTTAAAGTGTCCAAAATCTGCAAAAAATTGAGCTGCGAATTGGGCATTTTCAGAAAGTCCCGCCCCCAGTTCGTGACGTCATGCCAAGATGTCTTGCATTGCTGGAGAATCAAAACAATGGCTTCAGATTCGGAGAATATGCTTTCTTGTTACACATCCAGTTATGAATATGATTCAAATAGTTCTGAAGAGGAAAGCATATATGTTTGCAATCGATTAAATAATTAATCCGTGCCATTTTGAGGCAACATTGAGGGGAAATGTATCACCAAAAAAGAGGCAGAAAATAGCGACCTCCTGTGGCCACCTCCGTTTCCACAGGCTGATAAATTCCTTATATGGAGCTTGGCCGCCCTCTTCTGGTAGCTTTTGGGTGCAACATGAGGTTGTCAGACCAAACAAGTACAGTGGTACCTCGATTCTCGAACGCCTCACAGTTTGAACAAATCGGTGTTCGAGATATTCTTGCTTCGGCGTTCGAACATCAATCGGTGTTCGAACGCCAATACGACGCGCGAGTGCGTATGCGAGGGTGGGGAGCTGAGCGGCGCACAGGTGTATCGCTCTCTCCGTGACCAACTGTTGTCGCTTGCGGACGTGCTGCGTTTTGCTGTAGCGTTTAATATAGGTGTACGAAGAGTTTTATCTCATAATCATGCCTCCAAAGAAAGTAAGTGCTGCTTAAAGTGACAAAAGAAAAGTAGCACGTACAACTATTGCATTTAAAAAAGAAATAATCGCAAAATATGAAGGAGGTGTGCGAGTGTCTGATCTGGCGAGGGAATACAGCATGGCGAAATCTACGATCAGTACGATATTAAAGAATAAGGCTGTGAAGGAGGCTGTGAAATGTAGTGATGTGACCGTGGGAGTGAGAGCAAGTGTCATTGGATAGATATTTTAAGAGAAAAGAAAATCCTGTAGCCGAGTCATCCGAAGCTGTCACGTTCCGAGCAAGAGTGACGGCAGCTCGTCGGAACTGTGTTGCTTTATGTAAGCGGGTTCGGTAAATGATACAACTTCTGGATAGAGTTGAGGTTCTTTATTAGGACGGCTGTGTTGGTTGGAGGGAGAAGGCAATTGACATGTGTGGCTCTCGTAGGCTCTCATCAGACTGACTTGCAGCAGCGCGCATGCTCCTTTGATCTAAAGCCAGGCATCACTAGTAGAACATGCAAATACAATTTGCTCATATCATTACAGGAACGTAGTGAAATGTTTGGGATCCCAAAGCAGGTGGCAGAGACGTACTAACCCAGCAGGATGTTCATTCACAAATCAAAGAAAACACAGCGAGTAAGAAGGCACGCTTACTACGGCAAAAAGCAAATGGCACACGAGGGTGCAATATGACGCAATCCCGGAAGATGACATAAATTTACGGGACGCAGGGAAAATACCTCGGACCGGATACACTCGCGCATCGAAGGAAGAGTCCAGGTACGGTGGCGAGTTCATCGCAAACCCGCCCACCCCCCCCCCCCCCCCCCGCTGTCAACTGGCAAGTGACAGGAGCAAAGATATGGTTTCGGTGTTCGAACAGGGTCCTGGAATGAATTATGGTCGAGAACCGAGGTACCACTGTACAGCAAAATACATTGACGTGATGGAAGGACTGCTACAATGTGTCTTTTTTTCAGTCTGGGGCGTTCCTTTAGTAACGGCACGTACGGACTCGTCACCAACTCAAAAACAAGACTTCCTGACTATTCAGTGCAAGTCTTAAAACGTAAAATATAGCTATATGCGGTGGAATCTTATTAAAATACGCTCAGTAGAAGTCATTCGAAGCCATTTTACAAATTATGGACACAACTTGTCCGGAGACGTCGGTTGTCCTTTAAAACTATACAGAATATACCTTATTTTATGTGTAATAAATGTGCTGTTGTATTGTAATTAAAGAAATAAACTGTACTGTAAAATAAAGTTTTTTATTTACCTTTGTGATGGTCGTTGATGTAATTGCCTCTTGATGATATCCGTGTGAATTTGCCGTGCTTTCTCGACGATGATACCCTCGCGAACACTGTCCCCTGCGAGCTGCTTTTCGTTAATCCAAATCAACCCCGTTTTTCAACCTCTATTGCCTGAGACCGTTGCTTAGACAACACAGAAACACCCTTAGCCACACGTAGCAATGGTTGACTTAGCATACCGGTACTGGGACGCTAAGTCACACAAACACACACCTTGTTCGTGTTTTGATCTCCTTCTTCTGCTCATCCCTAATTTTGTTTTGCGTCCTCTTTGGCTGAACACTAGCCTGCGGTGGAGTCTTTTTCGGTCCCAAAAAAGCAAAAGTATCTACTTGGTAGCAAACCATGTATGCACTCAGAGAAAGGGGGAGTGGAAAAGTAGTCCAGCAGCCACGGTGGCGCTGTTCGGCCGTGTGGTCTGGTGTTCTTCCGACAGCCATTGTGGCGCTCCGTGTGTTTCCCGAAAACTAGTTTGTATGCCAAGATTATATTCTCGCAAATTTAATTTCCGTAAGGCGAAAGCTTTGTTAGCTAAAGCGTTTGTAAACCGAGGTATCACTGTATAGTACTTACATCCTGAATGCCCAAAGTTGTCTCTAAATGTATATGTTTCAAATTACCCACACTTGCATGTATTAATATTTCTTCTTACACAATAATAATGCTCTGTTTTATTTACCGTGATGTGTGTCCGAAGTTCTGTCCATTGATGTACTGTACGAGGTTATGGAGTATTTTATTATTGTCTAATCTAAGTTTCATGCACATAAAATATCCCACACCTGACAAAGCATCATGCTTGCGTTGGGCTGTGTTGAAAATGATGCCTTATGTGTTTTGGTAGCTGGATTGAAGTGACTGTTGCCGTGGACAAAGACAGTGAGGGAGGATTACAAAGACAGCGGCTGGCGGCAGATACTGATGTTTTGACCATGGAGAAACCTGGGAGAGTCACTGGCTGATGGTAACTACAGTACATTGACTTTGTTATACATTTCTAAACTGAATTGACAAAACAAAAGTTTGAAAAATTTGTGTTGGGTAGTGTCTTTCTTCCAATAAATATTAATATTACATATTATTTCTAAGCGCCTTTCAAAACTCTCAAGGACACTTTACTGTCTCGGGATAAGGACCTTATTTTTCTGCGGGTGAGCAGCGGCAGCCATTCGCGCCAGAGTTCACTCAACCCGGAAGTAACACAAACTCACGCCACGAATGTGAGTGTGTGTATATAGACAGACTTGTGGGAGGAAACCGGAGAAACCCACGCCGGCCCGGGGAAAACATGCAAACTCATAACATAGGGAGGCCGGAGCAGGATGCGAACCAGCGACCTCTGCACTGTGAAGGCAGCATGCTAACCACTCGACTACCGGGCTGCCCCAGTACAATACAATAGATCCTAATTCATATAGCGCTTTCACAACAGCTGTAGATGTAACAAAGCACCTCACATAATAGTCAACACAAAGCAAAATAATAAACAGGAACATAAAAACATGGACAGTTGTGCAATCTTAACGACTTTCCCCATGTACTCTATGATGTTTGAGTAAAAAACAAACACATGAAGCAGTTCTAGATGAAAGAGGAGAGGATGAAAGCCTCCTTCTCATCAGTGGATCAGAGACATGGTGGAAAGTTTTGAAAGCAAACATGGAGCTGTAGCATCCATTGACAAAAAGATGAATGATAAGTTGTAATGAAATGATAAATAACTAGTTTGGTTCCCTTTCATGTGTAAAGAACATACATTTCGATTGGATTTACCTTTATTAGTCTCGCAGTGAAGACATTTACATTTCATAGCAGCAAAATTATATTTGTTGGATGAACAGGGAAAAAAAGATATTTGAGTAACCCGAGGAGGAGATGGGGGTTGGGCTTCTTAAAGGACAACCGACGTCACTTTTTTGTTTCTGAACCGACATCAGAAAAACGTTTTATAGCATCTAAAATACCCAAAGCACGCAGTATGATATTTTTGTCAAATGCAAAACACCAATAAAAATGACTTAAAGTGTCTAAAAAGTACTTAAATTTGAAACCGGAAGTGGCCCGTTTCAGAAGGTCCCTCCCCCATGTTTGTGGTGTCACGGCAAGACGTCTTGCCTTGCTCGAGAATCAAAACAATGGCTTCAGATTCGGAGAATCTGCTTTCTTGTTACTCATCCAGTTATGAATATGATTCAAATACAGTAAAGTCTCGTTATATCGATATTCAAGGGAGTCCGAAAAAATATCGATATAACCGGGACTATCGATATATCTGACCCTGTTTGCATGTAATTTTCTCCGTGCGTGCATAGAAATAGTATCGATATAACCGGGACTATCGATATATCCGATATCGATATAACGAGACTTTACTGTAGTTCTGAAGAAGAAAGCATACATGTTTGCAATCGATTAAATAATTTATTTCGTGTCATTTTGAGGCATCAGCGGTGGGAAATGTCGCACCCAAAAAAGGCAGAACATGGCGACAAAGCCGTGTAAGGAATTAATCAGCCCGTTTCCATAGGCTGATTAATTCCTTCTATGGAGCTTTGTCGCCCTCTTCTGCCTCTTTGTAGTCCTACAGGACTTTTTCAGACCAAAGTAGAGCAAAATACATTGATGTGATGGAAGGACTGCTACAATGTGTCTTTTTTCGGTCAGCAGGCGGTCCTTTTCTGACGTCACGTGAGGACTCGTCACCAACTCAAAAACAAGACTTCCTGAATGTTCAGCGCGAGTCTTAAAACGTAAAATATAGTTATATGTCATGGAATCTTTGTAAAATACGCTCAGTAGAAGTCATTTGAAGCCATCCATCCATCCATCCATCTATCCATCTTCTGCCGCTTATCCGGGGTCGGGTCGCGGGGGCAGCAGCTTCAGTAGGGAAGCCCAGACTTCCCTCTCCCCAGCCACTTCTTCCAGCTCGTCCTGGCGTATCCCGAGGCGTTCCCATGCCAGCTGGGAGACAATCTCTCCAGCGTGTTCTGGGTCGTCCCCGGGGTCTCCTGCCAGTGGGACATGCCCGGAACACCTCGCGAGGGAGACGTCCCGGGGGCATCCTAATCAGATGCCCGAGCCACCTCATCTGGCTCCTCTCGGTGTGGAGGAGAAGCGGCTCGACTTTGAGCCCCTCCCGGATGACCGAGCTTCTCACCTTATCTCTAAGGGAGAGCCCGGACACCCGACGGAGAAAGCTCATTTCGGCCGCTTGCATCCAGGATCTCGTTCTTTCGGACACAACCCATAGCTCGTGACCATAGATGAGGGTTGGGACGTAGATCGATCGGTAGATTGAGAGCTTTGCTTTGTGGCTCAGCTCCTTCTTCACCACGACAGATCGGTACAAAGTTCGCATCACGGCAGACGCCGCACCGATCCGCCTGTCGATCCCTTTCACCCTCACTCGTGAACAAGACACCCAGATACTTAAACTCCTCCACTTGAGGCAAAATCTCCTCCCCGACCCGGAGAGGGCACTCCACCCTTTTCCGACTGAGAACCATTGTCTCAGATTTGGAGGTGCTGATTCTCATCCCAGCCGCTTCACATTCGGCTGCGAAACGCTCCAGCGAGAGTTGGAGAGCTCCACTTGAAGGCCCCAACAGTACAACATCATCTGCAAAAAGCAGAGATGCTATACTGAGGCCACCAAAACGGAAACCTTCAACGCTTCGGCTGCGCCTAGAAATTCTGTCCATAAAGGTTATGAACAGAATCGGTGACAAAGGGCAGCCTTGGCGGAGCCCAACCCTCACTGGAAACGATTCCGACTTACTGCCGGCAATGCGAACCAGACTCTGACATCGGTCATATAGGGACCGAACGGCCCGTATCAGCCGCTCCTGTACCCCATACTCCCGAAGTACCCTCCACAGAACTCCACGAGGGACACGGTCAAACGCTTTCTCCAAGTCTACAAAACACATGTAGAGTGGTTGGGCGAATTCTCATGCGCCCTCGAGGACCCTGCTAAGGGTGTAGAGCTGGTCCACTGTTCCGCGGCTGGGACGAAAACCACACTGTTCCTCCTCAATCTGAGGCTCGACTTTCCGACAGACCCGGTCATTTGAAGCCATTTTACAAATTATGGACACAACTTGTCTGGAGACGTCGGTTGTCCTTTAAGTCACTTTATATGTACTTGTTCAAATGCACACAACTTTGTGCACTTTGTGGTGCTGTTTCACGGCGTTTTCTTTCTTTGTTTTCATTTTATTATATTATAAAAATGGTTACACTGTTGACTTATTGAGTACATTACTAGTCCTTATATGTTTTGTATTACTCACCTAGTTTTGGTTATTTTAAGATGGAAATACTCCAGAATACTAATGGATGTAGAAGTGACTTGTATGCTTTTTCTTTTCATTGACTGTATGGACCTGTGAAATCATAATAAACTTTAAATTGGAAAAAAAAACATAAAAAAAATAAACAAAAAGTGACTGCTGCCATCTTGGCTGCAGTTTTTGCCCACTTGTCACCAGATTTCACACAGAGAACTTCATCCTCAGATGACCCGCAGCAGAAATAACTGCTTGTGATTGGCTCTGGCCTTGAATGGTGGACTGAGTCTTTAAAATGCCGCAGCTGCGCTCTCATCCACCCAGGAACATGTTTGTGTCAAATTAACTGTGATTGGTGCTTTAAAGGACAACCGACGTCACTTTTTTTTAACTGACACCAGAAAAACGTTTTATAGCATCTAAAATACCCAAAACATGCAGTATGATATTTTTAGTCAAATGCAAAACACCAATAAAAATGACTTAGTGTCCAAAATCTGCAAAAAAATTAGCTGCGAATTGGGCATTTTCAGAAAGTCCCGCCCCCATTTCGTGACGTCACGCCAAGACGTCTTACATTGCTAGTGAATCAAAACAATGGCTTCAGATTCGGAGAATATGCTTTCTTGTTACACATCCAGTTATGAATAAAATTCAAATAGTCCTGATGAGCAAAGCATACATGTTTGCAATCGATTAAAGAATTTATTTGGGCCATTTTGAGGCAAACGGGCGGGTGGGAATGTCTCACCCAAGAAGAGGCAGAAAAATGGCGACCAGCTCCAGTGAGGAATGAATCAACCCGTTTCCACAGGCTGATACATTCCTTCCATGGAGTTTGCCTCCCTCTGCTGGCGGCTTTTGGGTGTAAGACATGCTTTTTAAAAAAAACAGTACAGCAAAATACATTGACATGATGGAAAGACGCTACAATGCGTCTTTTTTTACGGTAAGGAGGCGGTCCTTTCCTGACGTCACGTACGGACTCGTCACCAACTCAAAAACAAGACTTCCTGAATGTTCAGCGCGAGTCTTAAAACGTAAAATATAGCTATATGCGGTGGAATCTTATTAAAATACGTCCAGTAGGAGTCATTTGAAGCCATTTTACAAATTATGGACAAAACTTGTCCGGAGTCTTGTTTTTGAGTTGGTGACGAGTCGTCACGTCACGGAAGGAACGCCTCTGACGGAGAAAGAACACACTGTAGCAGTCCTTTCATCACATCAATGCATTTTGCGGTACTTTGTTTGATCTGAAAACTTTGCATTGATCCGTGTTGATGGCGAAATTAGAAGGAACACATAAATAACGCAATGGTGAATCCTTGTTTATTGTGACAAAATTTTTGAGCCCATTTGAACACGGAGCTTTGTCGCCATCTTCTGCCTTTTTTTGGGTGCGACATTTCCCCCCCCCCCCTGATGCCTCAAAATGACACTGAATAAATTATTTAATCAATTGCAAACATGTATGCTTTTCTCTTCAGAACTATTTGAATCATATTCATAACTGGATGAGTAACAAGAAAGCATGTTCTCCAAATCTGAAACCATTGTTTTGATTCTCGAGCAAGGCAAGACGTCTTGGCGTGACGTCATGAACATGGGGGCGGGACCTTCTGAAACTGGCCACTTCCGGTTTCAAATTGAAGTTCTTTGTAGACACTTTAAGTCATTTTTATTGGTGTTTTGCATTTGACTAAAAATATCATCCTGCGTGTTTTGGGTATTTTAGATGCTATAAAATGTTTTTCTGATGTCAGTTAGTGTCGGTTGTCCTTTAAATTTACAGTTTGATGGCATGGTGGGATGAGAGTAGCACAATGCCATCATTAGCATGCACACACAGACACACGCACACTATGCAATTATTGGAGGCAGTCGGCATTGCCATTTCAGCTAATGATTGTGTGTCAGTGACAATCTCTTTTGAAGAGGACATTTGTTTGACCAGTACATACATATTTTTACTGGCAATTCACTGATCAATCTGCGACATTTGGTTCTTTGACTTCATGCCTCAAATGTTATTAGTGTGAAAATATCAAGGTGACTGACTGTTGACTGTGGATAATGATGTTAATAAACCTTATTTTCCTTCCTTCTTTTCCTTTCGGCTTTTCCCTTCAGGGGTCGCCACAGCGAATCAGCGTCCTCCATCTAACCCGGTTTTGTGCATCCTCTTCTCTCACACCAGCTACCTTCATGTCCTCTTTGACCACATCCATAAACCTCCTCTTCGGTCTTCCTCTCGGTCTCCTGCCTGTCATTTCAAGGCTCAGCGTCCTTCTCCCGATATCGTCACTCTCTCTCTTCTGGACATGTCCAAACTCTCATTCTGGCCTCTCTGACTTTTTCTACAAAGCCTCTAATATGAGTTGCCCCTTTGATATACTCATTCCTGATCCTATCCAACCTGGTCACTTCCAAAGAAAACCTCAACATCTTCAGCTCCGCTCCCTCCAGCTCTGCTTCCTGTCTTTTCTTCAGCGGCACTGTCTCCAGGCCAAACATCATGGCTGGTCTCACCACCGTTTTATCCACCTTGCCTTTCATCCTAGCTGAAACCCTTCTATCGCACATCACACCTGACATTTTTCTCCAGCCGTTGCAGCCTGCCTGGACACGCTTCTTCACCTCTTTTTCACACTCTCCATTGCTCTGGACAGTTGACACCAAGTACTTAAAATCCTCTACCTTCTTTATCTCTTCTCCCAGTAGCATCACTCTTGTACTGTACTTGGATCCCTCTCATTCACACACATATATTCCATCTTGCTGCGACTGATCTTCATTCTTCTCCTTTCCAGGGCATACCTCCAGAATCAGAATCAGAATCATCTTTATTGCCAAGTATGTAGAACATACAAGGAATTTGTTTCCGGTAGAACACGCTGCACTAGTATCGTCGTCAAAAAAACTGCTAAGTGGCACTATACAGTTCCATTTTGGCTACTGTTGAAGAGTTAATGGCTTGGGGGAAGAAGCTGTTTAAATGTCTGCTGGATTTGGTGCGCATGGATCGGTAGCGCCTGCCTGAGGGGAGTAGTTGGAAAAGGTGGTGGGCAGGGTGCGGAGGGTCCAGTAGGATTTTCCGCGCCCTTGTTCGGATTCTTGCAGTGTGCAAGTCCGCGAGAGTGGGTAGGGCGGTGCCAATGATTTTTTCCGCCGTCCTAACTGTCCGTTGAAGTCGGATTTTGTCCATTTTTGTGGCAGCCCCGAACCAAACGGTGATGGAAGAACACAGGATGGATTCGATGACAACCTCTCTACCTCTCTCTCTCTCTCTCTCTCTCCACCGCTCTAGTTTCTTCCCCACCTGTTCCCTGCTCTCGCTACAGATCACAATGTCATCTGCAAACATCATGGTCCTAGGAGATTCTTGCCTAACATCGTCTGTCAGCCTGTCCATCACCATAGCGAATAAGAAGGGGCTCAGAGCTGACCCCTGGTGGAGTCCCACCTCCACCTTGAATTCCTCAGTCACACCAACAGCACACCTCACAACTGTCTTGATGAAATTATATTAATCAAACAATAGCTGTAATTGCTATGAGTGGGATATGGGAAGTTACTTGGCCTAATTTGACTTTAAGATGAATAATAACTTCCAAGTTATTATACAGCAAGTCTTTGAACAATAATTACATACATTTCGTTGTTGGCACACAGGCTCACATGCTCACTTTCTTTTTCGTCTCATTGCTGTTCTAGATGATGTGAATCCACAGTCAAGTGTCACAAAGGTTGTCACATACACGATGCCAAAAGCGGAAGCAAGGTTGTCTCGCCCTGCAGATAGTGTGGTAACGAAGCAGATTGGATGTCTGTTATCTGTCATGCGTGTCACTCGACCTGTGGTGCAGACGCTCATGTATAGGAGTGCCAAAGCTGGACTTTTTTTCTTGTAAATAATTTTCTGTCTTGCTAAAAAAAGACTACAGTTTTCTTGGAAGGGCATGTTTCACTTTTTTTCTTAGATTTCCGCCCAGGACGCAGAATGTTTGTGTTCTGCAAAGCTCGAGATGTAAAACAGCTGTTTATTTGCTGAAAATCAATCCTATTTTGGAGAAAAAAATGAACCTGCTTTCTGCTCAGTACAACTTTTTTTATGGAACTTGTATTACCATAAGGCTTTCTTGTGCTAGGATACTTTCTAAAATGAGTCAGACTTTTTTTAATGAAACTTGTATTACCATCAGGCTTTCTTGTGCTCGGACACTTTCTAAAATGAGTCACCGACAATGTTCTTGAAGAGAAGTGAGAGGGATTGGATTGCAGGAGTGCAATTCTGGCCTCACTGCTGGCAATGCAGCCACTCTCTTGCCACAAAGAGCCACATGCAAGACACACCAAGACAAACTGCAGTAGGCCAATGAATGATAGAACGCACTTGTATCTTTTTGAATCAGCTGGTGTGCTCTTGCATCAGTACCTGAGGCAATAACAGCGCAGAATGTTCTTTCTGTCCTATTAATGTTGAAAAAATATAGTCTGTCTGATCACACCATGCTGCCTTTTCAGGTCTTTCCACATCAACTGATGGTTCATTTTGATGGAAATACAAAACGTGGGACTATTTTTGACTGAACGTACGTCGGGGAGATTCATGAATGGCGATGAAACAACTTAAACCATTTCAAGTTTGAATATTGTTCAGCTGTGAATTGTGAACATATTTCATCCGCTTTTGCCTTTGCGTGTTTTGTCTTCTCAACTGATAGTGGGCGGGGGGAGTGGGGCGTTGCTAAATGTGCTTGTTTGTGTAAAGTCAGTTCTAACAAGTACAAATAGCATTTTCTTATAAATGTAAGAACAAATCTGTATTGACTGCCTTACAATCAATCTTTTTTTTATTTGTACGCACGTTTGAAAGGGATGAAGTATTGTCTTATTGCATCCTCACGCATCATTTCCGCAAGCACTGCTAGAGATTCACCTGTCACTTCTGTATAACGCTGGTTTGAAAAGCAGAATGAACATGTTTTCCGCTGCTTTCAGTTTCATGTTCAAGCGTCCAAGCATATTCTGGCTTCTGGTTGGCTTCAAAGAAATACTGCCTGCATTTTCACTTTTTACTGCTCTAACTGAATAAATATGAAATACATGTACTGGTCTTGAACTAAATGCATTAAAACTCAAGAGATTGATTTCCATGTCTGGTTCCAGAACAATTTAATGAGATTGCTGACACATTATTGTTTCTGGGTATGAATCTGAGCTTGGGCCCTGTGTGCGTTTTCTTCCACCCTCTCACATTCAAAATATTACATATTTGATTCATTGATAGTTAAGTGTTTATCTGTCTCTAACTCGCAATGCATTCAAGGATATTTGGCTTCCGGGTGATATTCTAGTATGAACTCATAACACACGCCATGCACTATACAGGGAAACATAATTTCACCATCCCTAGTACAGTATTTTGATCTTGCATGGTAAAACATTTCACTACTTGTTGCATAACTTGCAATTCTCTACAAGTACAGTAGGAGCTTTAATGCCGCAATTCTTGGGAGACCTTTATGCCACGATATTTGATGGGTTGATTAGAATGTGTACAGTTGTCTTCATCAGGCTGTTCACATTTTGACATACAGTCTGACCCCCCCCAACATTTGATGGGCAGTACCTTGCTAGCGTAAGGCTACAAATTGAATCTTCTCTTCTGAGGTCAGTAGCCACTATGTTGAAAGCAGGGATCTTAACCTCAAATTTGTGTGGGGGTTGCTGGACAGCCTGGGCCGTAATCAACTATTCAACAAGAGGTTGATGCACTCCAAAAAAATGCAAATTGCCCAGTCATTCCAATCTTCATTTATACTGGTTCTTCAGGACCTGCACAAGATAAGGTCTCTAACATTTCACATCTCTGCATCAGTGGTTGATTATTGCCCAATTTTTCAGCACAGCAACTTTCTCTATGCATTAAAACAGAGTGCCCGTGTTCAACGTTTTTCTTAATTCTCAGTTATCCTTGCTAACCATTCACTTTTCAGCATATTTTTAAAAAGATGCGAGTTGGAAATATTCAGAATTACATTTGGCCAAGGGCTGTCATGCGCCTGAGGTACGGTAGCCTGCCCTAAAGTGACACATTGTAGACTAGATTTTTTGGGGGAACTGTTTTATTTACAAAAACAAAAATGACTTGCGATGATAAAAAGTATGTACTACTAATACCACAACAATTCTGGTTCATCTCAAGCATTTACCCACCAGCATTTTGACAATTCCAAAGTTGTGTGATATGCTAGCTGTGAGGCTGGAGAATACATCATGAAGAATAAAATCAAGCAACTGGGATGTTTTGCATCTCTCAACCCGACCATCTGCTGTCAAAGGGTGAAATAACATAGTAAAAGAAGGGGAAATCACTTACAAAAAAAATCATGTTCATCATTGAAAGTTATCTAAACAGCAAAGCAAACATTTTGACCCAAGTGCAGATGCTGAAAGGAGGAGATGTTTGTCGCTCATTAATCCTCCAAACGGAAGCCTTGGCCCCAGTTGTGGCGTCCGCCTCCTGCCTGCTCCTGGGGCGCTGGTCTCCTAGCGGGAGGGGCGCCAAAGCCTGACACACCTCCTCTCCTGGTCGGGAAGAGCTGATACCTGTCAAGCATGATAGCAATGATAAAAAAGTTTAAGAAGTACAGTACAATAATACCATTGATATACGGACCATACGATTTTGGCTTCTGTCAAAATATAAACATGGCTAATACAGGATCACAATCAAATCGTTATTTCCAAACAATCTTCAGTTTAGTCAAAAGGAAATTAAACTTGTGTAAATTATTGTGGTTGCAGTTGTGTATAACTAGAATATTGTATTCTGAGAGCTGACTCCGAAAATACACACGTTTCTTTCTGTTGTAAAGACTGCTGTCAACCAAAACATTCAATACTCATTCTGTTGCAGTGTATTTCTATATCACCGCACTACAGTCCCGGTACATGAAAGCAAAATTACAATATTAAAACATATTTCTAGGAGTGGGAAATTAATCCCAATTTTAATTTTGGCATCTCAATTCGATAAAAACACAATTGCAAAATGTGTAATACTGTACTGTATGTGGAACGGCACAGTGGGTGTTTGCAATTTCCTACATTGTGAAAGCACATGAATGCACCGTGTTTGAGCATTGTAGAGCAAACCCATTCAAATATACAGTAAAGTGTTGTTATATCGATATCGGATATATCGATAGTCCCGGTTATATCGATACTATTTCTATGCACGCACGGAGAAAATTACATGCAAACAGGGTCGGATATATCGATAGTCCCGGTTATATCGATATTTTTTCGGACTCCCTTGAATATCGATATAACGAGACTTTACTGTACTTGTTGGTAAAATGCTCAAAACGTCCGACTCACAACACCCCAAAAATTCCAAAAGGTAATAACTTGCTCATACCTCCAAATAACAAACAAAATCAATCAGTTAGCACCGGGCCTACATTATACCAGTACGTTTGAAAGTTAATGTTAATTTTAAAAAAATCTGGTTTGATTATGTCTGCAATGCATGCTTTCCACAACAATGCATACTGACTTGCGCGCACACACCGTAGCATTACGTTGTTTTAATATTATTTTTAACTTGTGGAAGTTAGTACCCGGTGGCAGTATGGGGATTCAAACTTGTAAATGCATTCAAAGATATTTGTCGGGTAAAAATGTTGATTCCAACACAGGCAGCGCCGCGCTTCCAATGTTCTAATAGCAGCACTCACAAGAACTGTGGCGTAGAAAGGAAGGAGCGTCCTCCGAGGTCCATGGGATATTTGAACATGAGAAAGAAGTAGAGGTGACCCACCAGGTTCCCAATTAGCTCATTCACAAACCTGCGGCAAAATGAGCAGAGGCATGTCGGTGTGTTTGTTGCAGAAAAAAAAACAACTCAAGGACAGAAATGAGAACAAAGAGATTACTTACGATCCTCCAATGATGAAGTTGAAGATCAAGATGACCCAAGGCAGGTAATGTGCCTAGACAGAGAGATAAGTGATAATGAATACCTTAGATATGGAGAGGCCAAATGCTATGAACAAGGCTATTCATAAATACATACACTGATGTTGGTGATATAACATGTTACCTTGAATCTTGTTCCAAACCAGAAAGACACAATCATGTCTTTATTGAATTGAGCCCAGATGTATAGTACGGACATGATCAATGGGATCATCAGGAGCTATACACAAAAACACTCTGTAAGCATCGGTGAAAACAACAGGTGTGTCTGTGTGTGTGGGGGGGGAGGGGGTGCACGCGTGAGTACTTCCATAATGAGTGGAAATAGGATTTTTGTTTTAGGCTCGGCGGCGTGGCATATTGTACTTGTATTGTACAGTACGGGTTCATGCAGATATGAAATAAATAATCATACATTTCATTTATAAGCACCTTTCAAAACTCTCAAGGGCACTTTACAGTCACAGGATAAGAACAAAAGTGATCACTATATCATGAAAAGAGACAGAGAAAACCCAGGCAGAGAACATGCAAACTCTACACAGGAAGGCCAGATTTGAACTCACAACCTCTGCACTGTGAAGTCGCTATGCTAAATCCTCGACTATCGGGCAGCCAGATGTGATTTTTCATTCTCCAAATATATGACCGTTAGGATATTAAAGGTTAGGATTGGCTCACTTGGAGCTAGTTTGTATGGATGAATAAGAAATAGTTAATTTTACCGCTCAATATAAATATTTTAATGCTTTATTAACCCATTTGTGTAGGATAGTGACACACTGCCTTCCGACATGCTCACAAATTCAGGTTTAATAATCAGCCCATTAAAATGCTTACCTGCATGTTCATAAGCAGCCCAGTTATCTACAACCAGAGTCAAGGACACGAACCACAAGGTTTGCTTTTATCACAGCTGAAGACATGTGGGAAGGGGGATGTTAATTGCTAACCTATCACAACAGCTCACTTTCACATGCGGCTGTACCTCTAATTCTCATTTGTCAAAGTAGCTGAATCCTACATTATAAAAGTTACCGTATCTTACCTCTTGGAAACAATCAACACACATCCAATGTTTATAAAGAAAAAAATACTAGTATGACATCATTGAGGTTTGAAGAACTTTCACTCCATGTGAAGTAAAAAAAACATGATTAAAGAAAAGGATACAACAATGCAGATCCAGTTGAAGAGGAGCATAAAAACATAGTCAGCAGGTCGCCCATCGAACGCTCCTTAAAAACCCAATGAAAAAAGAAGCATGAGACACAAAAAATCTACAGCATATGTGGGTGCTTGGAGGTAAGCCATCTTACCTGTCTCTAACCGAGTTGAGTAATTGTAGAGGAAATATAAGTTGACAAGGAACAGAAAGCCGGTGTTGGGGTACACTGGGAAATATAGGGTGGCTGTGACTGGTCTCCACAGCTAAAAACAGAGCAGGTGAATCTAATACAAACACAATCTGACAACAAATAAACTGCTTTGATAGTACACTAACTCAAAGAAAGTACTCCCCACATCATCATATCCCCTGTACAAGTTGTACTGCAAACACACCAAACAATGGTGAGCCGTAATATAGCCCACAATCTTGAAATATTATTTAGTCTATAATTAGCCACAAAGGTTGTATTAATTGCAGCACAACGCCACAATTGAAGACCTTAAGCCCAGTGAAAAGAAACAACACAAGATGGTTACAATTTGCAGAACTAAGCATGTCTAAAATTCATCTGCTGGGATAATTCTATTTATTTCTATCCTTTCATCTTCCTTTCATAACTTTACTGCTGTGAAATGTAAATGTCTTCACTGCAAGACTATCCATCCATCCATTTTCCATACCACTTATTCCTCATTAAGGTTGCGGGGGGGGTGGAGGTGCTGGAGGAAGGTAGGGTAACCTGACCAATAAATTTGATATTAGCTAGAGAATTCACTTTCAGTGACATCTTTGATTGATGGTCAAAATGTTATTCATCCCATTGGAGAATATATTACTGAGCTCTGAGAAACACGTTTATCTGTTGAAATGTAAATTTCTCCACTGTGAGACTAATAAAGGCATATCCAATCCAATCCAATCCAAATAAACGAAGTATGATTTTCAGTACAAGGCTGTTTTGACTTGAAACTGAAACATATTTTGTACATACAATGCATATACAGGAAAAACTTAACATTTAAGTCTTAAATGTTCACATTTTGTGTTATGTCTCTTTCAGTGAACCAGGAAGTCTTAAATTAGCTCCTGTGTTGCGAGCGACGATTGGCTAGCTTTTGGTTCGGCCTGTTGAGTAACTGACGCTAGCCACCTGCTAATAACCCCCACCCCCAACAAATTTCGGAAACACAACATTCGCTTGAATAACCCCATCAAACACTTACATGAAATCTCTTTAGGAACAAATCTGGCCTTAGTTGAAGGTTTCCGGGATTAATCAACCCTAGTTTCCCGATGAGCGGAACAGCAACCGAGGCAGCAAACCAGCCCCTGGTAATGAGGGGAATGCTTTTGAACCAGTCCCCGATGTCTGACATCTTTCATATAATTATTTCGGCGTATTAGGCATACAGTTCAAAGCCCAATTAGAAGTTTAGTGAATTATTGAGATTGCGCCAGCGACCACAAGTCTTTTGTGAGTGTCACTTCAAAAGTTAACATGACGTGGCTAATCAGAAGCGGCTAGCTCTGTCGGTAACCAGAGTGATCACGGTATCCTCATCCGGTCAAGATTTTCAAAATTATCTGTGATGATTGGACTTCCACCATTCATCATTCGTGCATGTTCCACACTTATTCCTCACTCGGGTTGCGGGGATTCTGAACCTTTATTCTCTGTTTTCAGGTAGTAGGCTGGGGACACCCTGAACCAGTAATTGGATTGGATTGGATTTGCCTTTATTAGTCTCGCAGTGGAGAAATGTACAGTAATCAGCCAATCGCAGGACACACGTAAACATACAACCATTCACGCTCACACTCACACCCAGGGTCATTTTGGAGGATTAAATCAGCCTGCCATACATATTCTTGGAATGTGGGAGGAAAACAGAGGATCTGGAAAAAACTCACACAGGCCCAGGGATGGACACACAGGGAGGCTGGAGCGGGGGTTGAACCCTGAACTGTGAACTCTGCACTGTGAAGTCGATGTGCAATCGACTCCAATACCAGGCTGCCAAAAACAAAACTAAATTATTTAATCTTCCTTCAACTATATTTAAAATAACATGGCATTTAATGGACACCACATTTCATATCCATTTAAATATGCAACGTGACTGCAATGCACAAATTTAAAGACATTTCTGTGAAATGTATGCCTGCCCTGGTTACACCAAATGCATTGATTATCATTTTGATTTATACACCGGGCCCGGTAGTCGAGTGGTTAGCACACCGGCTAACAGTGCAGAGGTCGCCGGTTCGCGTCCCGGTCTGGCCTCCCTGTGTGGAGTTTGCATGTTCTCGCGTGGTTTTTCTCCGGGTCCTCCGGTTTCCTCCCACACTCCAAAAACATGCATGGCAGGCAGATTGACCACTCCAAATTGTCCCGAGGTGTGAGTGTGAGTGTGAGAGTGACTGTTGTATGTCTTTGTGTGCCCTGCGATTGGCTGGCAACCAATTCAGGGTGTCCCCCGCCTCGTGCCCGAAGACAGCTGAGATAGGCTCCAGCAACCCGCGACCCTAATGAGGAGTAAGCCGTACGGAAAATGAGATGAGATGAGATTTATACAGCGTGTTTGCTATTGAATAGGAAATGCACCACTTGCCCCGTCCATCAATGCTTTTATTTTGAAAAAATGCTAATGAACAAACGCTTGTGCTTTTGCTTTTAGTTATATATTTTCAATGAAAAGAAGGTTCGTGTATTCGATGTTTAGGAAACATAAACATTGTTCCCAAAGAATTATTTAAACATATTTATGAAAATAATTACCATCGTCGTGACGATTAAGGAAATACCGGGTGATGGGCTGGCCCATAAAAACGACATCTCCCACCTTGCACCTCTCTGTTTATGTATTACGTCTACTCTGGGCGACACAGATTAATTCCCAACCAAGGGAATATAAATTACGGGAAATTAGTTAATTGACGATTTAATACGTGGAGGAAGACATTTAAATCTATCTTAAAGTCAGTGCTTTTACTGAAATCGATTTTGGCCTTGTTTCTTTTGACAGAATCCAAACAGTTGGTTTTCTGTCCAAACATTTCCCGCTGCCCGCCCCGCTAGCAGAGATTAGATCAACCGTTTGGCGTTGCAGTTTGACATGTTGCTCCAAACAGAGCTTCATTTATAATTTAACGTTTCACGGACCATATCAATTAAAATGGACGTGACAGACATCGGAAACAGAGAAGAGGGGAAGCTGAAGCTTCGAAAAACAGCTTCTGGGAAAGGGTAAATCGCTCCCGCTCTTTGCACATTCATTGTACTGTAATTGTCTAAAATGGGAACATTTCACATTGGCATTATATTAAGATGAGAAACGTTAAACGCTTACTGTATTTTCCATTAAATCTACTATAGCGTGCGGTTAACCGAAGTCCGCAATGACTAACCAGTCATCCATTATTGTTTAAATTAAGTCACGACAAACTATTTGTTTTGTTGCTTAACCTAAAACAGCGAACTACCGAACGAGTTTAATAACTATATTTGAAAGAATGCTATTTATTGTTTTGACACACCGTGATTTATATATTTTAGATTCACAGAGAAAGACAAATTATCATGTTACTTGTTTATAATTCAAGTCTATGATTTTACCAAAGAATATTCATTGATATATCATTGTAGAATATTTAAATTTGAAGCCAAATTAAACCTTAATATATTGTATTTCGTATACACGTCGATCTGGTAGGAGAAAATGTTCATGCTGTTTTGGTTGTCAAGCCACACAGACTTTTGAGAGAATGTCCAATGGGCAGGCCAGCCAAAACGGGAAGTTTTTGTCAAGACACATATAGTAAGTTCTATACAGATGCAAAAATGAAGCATGCCAAGAAGAGAACACTATCTCCAGCAAAACCTGAGGCTCTGTTGTATTCTGGGGATACCTTGCTTCTTCTGTCACAGGGTGTCTTAAATCTATTCAGGGTAGAATGAATCTCCAGACTATCAAATTAGTACAGGTGAAAATCCAAACGCCTTGTCGACAAAAACTTCCCGTTTTGGCTGGCCTGCCCATTGGACATTCTCTCAAAAGTCTGTGTGGCTTGACAACCAAAACAGCATGAACATTTTCTCCTACCAGATGGTGTCAATCTCAAGGACCGGGGGCCAGATCCGGCCAGCCTCATCATTTTATGTGACCCATGAAAGCAAATTATGCCTGTCAACTTCCACGATTTTTGCTAAAATCTGTCTTCAAATGTCAAATTGGCATGTATAATACATAACATTGAAATCTTTAAACATATTTAAACAAACCATATTGTGTAGTTGACTTGAGTGATTTCAAAACCAGTCAGTCATCAATTTGCTGTGTCGAACTAATGATGTGATGAGACGATTCAACATTGATTTGTTTTTACTATCCGAGGGAAGACTTGGCTTCAAAATGGTAAGCGACAAAAAAAAAAAATGTTTGACAGGCTAGTTCAAGAGCAGTGGTTCTTAATTTTGTTGGAGGCACCTTACCCCACCAGTTTCATGTGCTCATTCATCGAACCATTCTTTCAATGACTGTGACCACTAACTGCAGACTAGACTGAGGGCTGGACTTCTGCAGCGGAGGATCCATTGCACCCCTGAGACCGACTCGCCGAACCTCTCGGGTTCGATCGAGCCCAGTTTAAGGACCACTGTTTTCGAGAAAAAAGCAGCATGCAGCGTTGCTGCTGGGTCTTAAATGCACTGAATATATGAATTTAGAAATACCGTCTAAAAATGTTTTTATTTTATGCAACCTCTCTGTGGAGAGGCCATAAAAAGAAGTTGGTGAAAGTGGCGGATATTTACAAACCCGTTCCTGTCGGCAGTGCCAAGTGGTGGTCTTTAATAGGACGTTTGACTTCTCCTACACACTATGTGGCAATTTTGAATCCAGGAAGGTTTTGGAAGGTACTCACCGCTATGACTGTCTAAATTGTATTAATGTAATATCCTGGCAATTGGTGTCTGTTACAAACTACAACTGTGTTCAAAAAGGCAGAGAACAGCATGTGAGATTTTGACAGTTTATGTAAAATGATGGTCGCCATGAATTCCCTTTTTTGTTTGTTTGTTTTTTGTTTGTTTTTCTTTTCCTCTTTTGTGTTTTGATTTCTGAGTGTGGTGTTTGTATTTTCACAGGGTGTTGTTGACAGTGGTACGTACCACTCAGCATGTTAAAGTGCGTTTCCTCCATGCAGCATTTAACACCACAGGAGATTCCTTCCTGGCTGGTGATCACCATGGCAATATATATGCATTTGACATAAGTAAAAACAGGTGAGTCATTTCTTTGTTCTGAAACCCAGCCCATTCCAAGAAGCATTACACTTGCCAACATGTTTGACACATTCTTCATGTGTTTACGGTACATGACATGTTTGCTGTGTAATTATATGCAACACATTTTTTTCTTTGAAAATCTTCCTTGAATTAAGTCATTGTTTTATACTGAATTTGTTTTTGTCCACATCTATGCATAGATTTCGTCTAGTGCAGAAGACGGGACAGGCCTGCACTGCCCTGGCACTAAGCTTACATCGGAGCACCGAGTTCCTGGTGGCTCTTGTTGACTATACCATCAAGTGTTTTGACCAAGGTTTGTCAGACATACACATACAGTGTCACCATTGAGTCCGTTTGTATTTTTGATGCCAGCTTCCTGCTTTCTCAAGAAGCTGATTTATCTGTCATTCATTGATATGTCGTTGTCTGTTTTGTGAGCCATTCGGCTCACCAGAAATTATATATTTTTTTTTGCACAGACACAAAGCAGATGGTCAGCTCGATGCGGGGTCATGAAGGTACCGTTTCATCCATCTCCATTCATAGCTCAGGCCGTTACGCCCTCACCACATCCTCAGACACTGCTCAGCTGTGGGACCTGGATACATTCCAGAGGAAGAGGAAGCTTAACATCCATCAGTCAGTTGGCATAAAGAAGGTAAACAACCATTTGCCACACCACTTGGCTGTGTTATTCAGTAGAATTGTGTGATTTGTCTAACCTAGTACAGTGATACCTCGGTTTACAAACCCCTTGGCTGATGAACGTTTTGGTTTACGAACGTTAAATTTATGAAAATTTAACCATGGCATATGAACTATTTTTTTGGATACACACGGAGTGCCACAATGAGTGATGTGTTGGTCGCGAATGACCCCGTTCTCCTAACAAGGAAATGGGAGCAGACTTTTTTTTGTCCACGTTTCCCCGCCCCCAGTCTTAAAGCCGCACGTGATTGGTCAAGAACGCAGCAGTGATGCAAAAAGCATCAACCCAGCTAAACAGAACACAATTGATGAGGAACTAGGTAAAATTATCGCAGAGAAAGCACGTATAAGGGATCATTCCTCAAGATGGTCAAAGAAGAAGGCTACGTTCCTCATCAGGTGTTTAATGCTGATGAAACCGGCCACTCCATTCCATCAAGCCATCAAGGACCATCACACAGGTAAATAAGACAACTTTATTATAGAATACAGTTTTTTTTCTTTAATTATAATACCATAGCACATTTATTATACATAAAATAAGTCATATTTTGTGTAGCTTGAAGGCTTAGAAAATTAAAAAGTAGAAAATTATGTTTTATGGGACCTGGGAATGGATTATTCTCATTTTAATGGTTTCCTATGGGAAATTATTTTTGGGGAAACAGTGGGGCCTTGGCTTACGAACTTAATTGGTTCCCAGACTGAGTGTTTAAGGTGAAAAGTGTGTATCCCAAAAATTAATTTCCCATAGGAAACAATTAAAATGAGAATAATCCGTTACCAGGTCTCCATGAAATATAATTTTCAACTAAATAAGCCTTAAAACTACACACAATATACCTTATTCTATGTATAATTAATGTGCTATTGTATTGTAATGAAAGAAATACACTGCACTGTATAATAAAGTCACTTTATTTACATTTGTGATGGTCGTTGGTGGCTCTTAATTGACACCTGTTGCTTTCTGACTTGTAAGGTCTTACGAAACTGAGGCATCACATTATCATTCATCATGTTGATGGTTCTCGTAGCCACAGTCTTTTCTGGATGAAACTGTTCAATAACAGCCTGCACATCGTTCCACTTAGCAGCCATCTCCTTCGCCTCGCCCTCAGATGACTGAAATCCTGAATGGCTTGCTTCTGCTTGTCCTCTTGAAGGCAAATCAAATCCTCTGTGTTGAGGACCTCATTATGGTCAGCAACAAGCTCCTCCATGTCATCTGCATCCACTTCAAGTCCCGTAGGTGCTGGCAGAGGTTTTATTACAACAAAAGGCGCGAGTCCAATGATTCCACGGACCCGGAATGGCGCGACAAAAGAAGGCGGGCGGGGGAGATCCGTCCTTTGTCCATTTATTGACGTATCATACCCATGCAGTGAATTATTTGGTGCAAACAAGTGCCAAAGCCTGTACTCGCACCTTTCAGTTCCAGCGATTTCTGCAACATTGTTATATTGAGCGAGGTCTCTCTCTCTCTCTCTCTCTCTCTCTCTCTCTCTCTCTCTCTCTCTCTCTCTCTCTCTCTCTCTCTCTCTCTCTCTCTCTCTCTCTCTCTCTCTCTCTCTCTCTCTCTCTCTCTCTCTCTCTCTCTCTCTCTCTCTCTCTCTCTCTCTCTCTCTCTCTCTCTCTCTCTCTCTCTCTCTCTCTCTCTCTTTCTCACTCACTCTGTCTACTTCTCTAATTTATTGAGTGACTAAGAGCTATTGTGAGCAGCAGGTCGTCTTCCTGGGCCACATTTCACTCAGAATTTCATACTTCCTCCATTGTTAAATGTCAGAAAATGAAACTAAGTGAATGAGGAAAAAGCTGTGTCTCAATGTGCACGACAGCACTTTA
The DNA here is from genome assembly GCF_051943395.1 of Hippocampus bargibanti. Taxonomy (NCBI): domain Eukaryota; kingdom Metazoa; phylum Chordata; class Actinopteri; order Syngnathiformes; family Syngnathidae; genus Hippocampus; species Hippocampus bargibanti. The sequence goes on from NC_142739.1 coordinate 5,960,360, forward strand.
CACTGAAGGTTATTTAGATGTCAACATTCAAATGAGATATCAGTGTCGTGACTCACGCATACGAATCATTCTTTTGAACAATTCTGGAGGTGAACGTTGAAAGTGATTTGGCGCTGTTCGAGATTATTGAATTTGGAATCATTTATTTCAAAAGCATTTAGCCAGTCTTTCAATCTGAGATTTTGTAAAAGTTGCTCGAACTGTCATATTTGCTAAGCTAAGAAAGAATCGACTTATTCTTACTTCACACTTCTAAATAATAAAACTGAACTTTTCACAACAACAGTTACATGAGTGTTCATTGTCGCACAGTATGATTACTTGTAGGTGAGGGGAAAATAAAAACAGTCAAATGTATTTCACATTTTGGAGCACCGTTCTGATCATGTTAATTGCATTACAGTAAAGTCTCGTTATATCGATATCGGTTATATCATAGTACTGCTTATTACGATACTATTTCTATGAACGCAAGGAGAAAATTTACATGCCGCAGGATCGGATATATCGATAGTCTGGTTATATTGATATTTTTTTCCACTCCCGAGAATATCGATATAACGAGACTTTACTGTAATTACAATGTTAGATTTCAGAAGTATATGTGTACAAAGATGGCTTTTTAAGAGAGGAATTTCAAAAGTTTTTTTTCAAAAGACTGAAAAAAATGGAAAAGCATTTTCAAATTAACTTAAGTTTGGAAAATGAATGAGCGTGAAAAGAGCATTTTTGTAGGAACTATATCGAATTATCTAGGACTTTAATTGCAAATAAATGTTTTTAGAAACCCTTGGAAACTTGTGGAACACAAATTCATGAAAAGTGGGCACACTGATTATGTGAAAAGTAAAAATGATTACACATAGTACTATATTGAAAACATTCTAAAAAATAATGATCGTCATAATTGCAAGTCATTTTTTTCATGAAGTGAAATAAAAATATAATAAACAGTACCAGACGCATCTTAAGTTTTATAATTAATGTAATGGTTGTCCTTGTTTCAGGTTTTCTTCCTCCCTTTCAGCAACACCATTCTCAGTTGTTTTAGTGACAACTCCATCTTTGCTTGGGAGAGCAACACACTGGTGTGCAAATACCAGCTTCCAGTACCAGATCGTGGACTCCGCTTCTTCTACAAGACCTTTGCCGTAACGCAGTGAGTTTCTTTCCTCCCAGCCACACATTGTCGGCATGTGTGTGTGTGTGCGTGCGTGCTTGCGTGCATGTGCGTGTATCTGTGCGTGTATCTGTGTATATGTATATGTCTATCTGTGTGTATGGATACGTGTGTATATGTATATATGTATACCGTATTTCCCGCTGTACAAGGCGCACCCAAAAGCCTACTGTAGCATCTTATAATGTGGTGTGCCTCATATTTGGAAAACTTTTATGTATTTATATATTATATTTGGAAAAGCATTCGTTGAAGGTGCGCCTTATACATCTGAAAATATATATTATATATACAGTAAAGTCTCGTTATATCGATATCGGATATATCGATAGTCCAGGTTATATCGATACTATTTCTATGCACGCACGAAGAAAATTACATGCAAACAGGGTCGGATATATCGATAGTCCCGGTTATATCGATATTTTTTCGGACTCCCTTGAATATCGATATAACGACACTTTACTGTAGTGTGTGTGTGTGTGTGTGTGTGTGTGTGTGTGTGTGTGTGTGTGTGTGTGTGTGTGTGTGTGTGTGTGTGTGTGTGTGTGTGTGTGTGTGTGTGTGTGTGTGTGTGTGTGTGTGTGCGCGCGCATGTGCGAGTGTGTGCGTGCCTGCGCGTATACAGTGCGACCTCAGTTTACGAACCCCTTGGCTTACGAACTTCGGTTTACAAACGTTACCTTTATGAAAATTTTACTATACGAACTATTTTTCGGGATACGCACGGAGCTGCCACAATGAGTGATGTGTCGTTCGCGAACGAGCCCATTCTTCTAACAACAAAATGGCAGCCGACTGCATTTATTTATCTATTCCCCGCCCCCAGTCTTCGGTTAAAGCCACGTGATTGGTCAAGAACGCAGCAGGGGGGTGGGGGGGTTAAATATTAAAGAGACAGGCAGCCGACAGTGAGAGAGTAAGAGAAAACACACACACACGAAAGTGAGATGTCAGAGTTTTCAACCAAAAATCAAAAGTGAAAAATAAAAGAAAAAACATAAAAAATCACTTACTTTCCTTCGAGGCATGATTAAGGGCTAAAACTCTTCGTACACCTATATTAAACGCTAGAGCAAAACGCAGCACGTCCGCAAGCGCCAACAGTTGGTCATGGAGAGAGCGATACACCCGTACGCCGCTCAGCACCCCACCCTCGCGTACGCACTCACGCGTCGTACCGGCGTTTGAACACCGATTGTTGTTCGAACTACGAAGCAAGAATTTCTCGAATATTTTGTTCGGACTCCGATTTGTTCGAACTGTGAGTCGTTCGAAAACTGAGGTTCCACTGTACATAAAATAATGTATATTTTGTGTAGTTTTAAGGCTTAGAAAATAGGAAAGTAGAAAAGTATGTTTGATGTGGACCAGGGAACGCATTATTCTCATTTTAATGGTTTCCTATGGGAAATTAATTTTTGGGATACACACTTTTCGCCTTACACACTCTGTCTGGGAACCAATTAAGTTCGTAAGCCAATGTCCCACTGTATTTATAATTTTCCCTTGATAGTCAGTTATTTGTTGTTGTTTTTTGGAGTTTAAAAGTTAATTATCATCACTGTCTGCATCCACGGTGATGCAAATGTCTGGTGTTGACAGAGATGGTAAGAGTCTGGCGGCTGGGGGCCGTTCCAATCTTTTGCACCTGTGGTGTTTGGAAAGCAAAAAGCTGGTCAAGGTGATCCAGATGCCCTCTCAGGTGCGGACTGTCAGACAGCTGGAATTCCTTCCTGACACCTTTGATGGAGGATCCAGTCAGGTACACTTGCCGTGATGGATTGCTGTTGTCATTTGGCAATTGTTTTGTTTTTGCTGACCAAAATGAGTAAATGGGAGTGCCGGGATACATCTGGACTCAAATTGTGTATTCACACTTTTCTCTGCTTTTTTTACAGACATTGGGTGTGTTGGGCCAAGATGGAATTATGCATTTTATTAACATTCACACCTCCAAGGTGCTCTTCCATCTGGGATCCCACAAGAACGCCATCAACACAGTGACCTTTAGCCCCACTGGTCGTCATGTGGTGGCCATTTTAGATGATGGAAGCATTAGCATCTACAGTGTTCAAAGTCTCACGGCCGATTTAAACCAAGTAACATGCGTCTGATAAATGTCTGTTTTGAAATGAACATGCTTTGTGGGATTATTGTTTATAACCCATTTCTCTCCACAGATTCCTGTTCCACAAATTGCAATAGTCTCTGATGATGCATCAACTCAGGCATTATCAAACTTAAAGGTCAAATCTGACACAATACAAAGACCAGCCGATCGCGCAGTTGAATCAAAACGGGTAAAGAGCCGCGCCCCTGCTTTTGGGTCTGCAACAGAGGATAAAGAGGTAGGAGGAATATAGTCAAGAACAATATTTTTTAGCTGTGGGCTATGCTGCCATACTCTGTGGTGTGAGCGGTGGGGGAGAGAAAAAAAAAGTCTTAAATCAGTTAAACTACGAAATGGTAATCTAATTTATTTAGAATTTCTTGTTAGTTTTTTTTTTTTTAATTTTAATGCCATGCACAATATGTTGATATACAATAGGATAAAAGAACAAAATAAATGAATAACAAACCTATGCCACCACGTCAACACACAATAGTAACAGCGAGACAAAGTATAGGTAGTGTTGATGAAAGAATCAACGATAAAACATTTCAATTTTTGTATGAAAGTCCCTCTGGAAATTTGAGATATTAGTTAACAACATTAAACAATCGTGTATGATTTGGTAGTTTTGCTTGTCGTGACAACACTTGAGCAAAGCTCACCTCAGCACTCTAGAGTCTGCTGCTCTCCGCTCTGCATGCGTCAATCACAGCATGTACGCACGCACACGCGTGTCTTTTGGTTTCAACCAATCAGTGCCTAAACAACCAACACCACGAATCATAGGACCTTTGAACTATGACAACAGCTAAGCAAGCAAAGACGACACGATGCTCGAGATTTCTGCTAAACTGTATGCTACACCTTTTGTCCAAATTTGCTTATATTTATACAGTAAAGTCTCGTTATATCGATATTCTCGGGAGTCGGAAAAAAATATCGATATAACCGGACTATCGATAATTCCGATCCTGCGGCATGTAAATTTTCTCCTTGCGTTCATAGAAATAGTATCGTAATAAGCAGTACTATCGATATAACCGATATCGATATAATGAGACTTTAATATATATATATATATATATATATATATATATATATATATATATATATATATATATATATATATATATATATATATATATATATTTATTTTATCCCCTCGGAATTTTCAGTAAATCCATTTTCAGCTCTGAGCCAATGTACAAAATCAAATGGCTTAAAAAGTTATCTCGTTGCCTATACACTTGTAAAATCAATCTGCTATAAACATAAATTGCCTGCCATCACCTGATAATGCTTTTGTTTGAATAAAGCCTTAAAGGACAACCGATGTCCTCGGACAAGTTGTGTCCATAATTTGTTAAATGGCTTCAAATGACTTCTACTGAGCGTATTTTAGAAAGATTCCACCGCATCTAGCTATATTTTACGTTTTAAGACTCGTGCTGAATATTCCGGAAGTCTTGTTTTTGAGTTGGTGACAAGTCCTCACCCTACGTCACTGAAGGAACACCCCTGACCGAAAAAAGGACACATTGTAGCAGTCCTTCCATCACGTCAATGCATTTCGCTGTACTTGTTTGGTCTGAAAACTTCGTGTTGCACCAAAAAGAGGCAGAGGAGGACGACAAAGCTCTGTGTAAGGAATTAATCAGCCTGTGGAAATGGGCTGATTAATTCCTTACACAGAGCTTTGTCGCCGTTTTCTGCTTCTTTTTAGTGCGACATTTCCCCCCCTATTGCCTCAAAATGGCACGGAATAAATTCTTTAATCGATTGCAAACATGTATGCTTTCCTCTTCAGAACTATTTGAATCATATTCATAATTGGATGAGTAACAAGAAAGCATATTCTTAGCATAGCAAGGCAAGACGTCTTGGGGTGACGCCACGAACAAGGGGGTGGGACCTTCTGAAACTGGCCACTTCCGGGTTCATTTTTTTGCAGATTTTGGACACTAAGTCATTTTTATTGGTGTTTTGCATTTGACTAAAAATATTATACTGTGTTTTTTGGGTATTTTAGATGCTATAAAACGTTTTTCTGATGTCGGTTCAGAAACAAAAAAGTGATGTCGGTTGTCCTTTAATTGCGTTTTATATTAACATTCCAACAGAATCAACTTCCCGGTGGTCTGAACAAGATAAGACTGGTGGGACTTCTGAAAACGTTTGGCGAATACCCTGCAAAATACAGGTGCTCTAAATTATCCCTTCAGTTTGGGGCTTGAGCATAAAACATATCTGAATGTAGCAGAATATTGCGTAACTTTTTAGGACATTTGTGTGGCGGTCCTTGCTATGCTTGCCTGAAAACTACACAGCCTACAGCAGTCTGACTGAAAAAGGCCTCCACTCAGCCTACCTCACCCTTCAGGAGAAGTATCCCATCAAAAGTCAAAAGCTTGGGAGAGGGCTGCAAAGGTACACACTCATTGATTTGACATCCTCAATTGTCAAACCCTCAGAAGGATTCTTTTGACATTTTGTGTTCAAAACCACTCTCCACTCGTAGGGTTTTATCAGCACTGTCTCATTGGGCTTCCATCTTTGGAGAGGCAGAGTATGTTCCGCTGTTGGCCTTTCCGTTTGTCAAACTCTTTCAGAACAATCCTCTCCTGTGTTTTGAGATGGTGGCCACTGTCATAGGTAAGCCTTGACAGGACACAGCGCTTTGTTGCACGCTACTCAGGATTTAAGTTGATTTGGTTATGCTGTGTGGCAGTGAACTGGTGTCAACACTGGTTTGAGTACTTCCCTAACCCGCCTTTGAACATCCTGAACATGGCAGAGAACATTGTGGCGCATCATGACAAAGAGCTGCTGCAACACCTGGTGGACTGTGGAATCACCTCCCAGGTAATTCCACATGATGACACACAACATGGAATAGGTGCAGGCCCCAGCCCGCCAACGACTATACCGACGACCCCATGTTTGTTTTTTTGTTCATTAACTGTGTGTGTTTGTGGTAGCTCTACGTGTGGCCCCTTTTGGAGTCTTTCTTCTCTGAGGTTTTGACTCGTGACGAATGGCTCAGACTCTTTGATAACGTCTTCTCCAACCACCCGTCCTTCCTGCTGATGGCCTGCGTGGCCTACCTGACACGCTGCCGCGAGCCTCTTTTGCTCTGCTCTCAGAAACAGGACTTTGAGGTGATGTCTCTCTCACTTTCATGTTGTTTTTTTTCCCCTCTGCTCACTCTCTCATATTAAATGAGGTATGTTTCCTCTTAAAAAAACACATTGAACCTTAAAAATAAATGGACACAAGCACAAAATGAAACAAAGAAAGTGCACATCTTTACATAAACTCATTCATCCGTACAATTAAGAGTCAATGCAGTTGGTCCAGTTTCACTTCATTGCAAACTTTTCGCACCGTTGTAGTAGTAATATGTATGCTCTTTCCAATGGGAACGGCACCTGTCACACGTGTTAATGTGTTTCCAGAAAACAATTCAATTTCATAAAGTACAGTGTGAATACAAACCTTAAAAACCAGGACCATACCAAAGGACTTTCCTTAGTGTGAATACATTATTAGATGTTTTTAAGATTATCATGGTGTTTAATCTCCATTAAAGAAGATAACATTGAAGAGGTGGTAATTAATTAATCATGATTAATGCAATTGTTTGTCACCTATGGTATTTTAATGTATCCTATGCAAATTATTTTGCATTGCTCCAATGATCTGTCAAACAACTTTTTCAAGTAAAACTCCTTTATCGTACAGTGCGAGCAGAAGTCACCTACCACGGAAATCGATGAAAAGCCGTCATCTGTACTTTTTTTTTGAAGGTGTCGGACGTTTCGCTTCTTATCCAAGATGCTTCTTCAGCGAACTAAAGTCTTACTGGTAGTATCGGCCCTAAATATATATCCCTAATGTCCAGACATGGCGGCGCCGGACACTGCTGTGATAGGTCCCTACTCTCAGGTTGGGGGGAGCAGAGGACCACTCCCTGCAGCCCCACCGATTGTTCCTACATTGCTGACTAACGACTGGCCTGATTGCCCCACTCCCTCCGGTATCATAGCAGTGTCCGGCGCCGCCATGTCTGGACATTCGCGATACATATTTAGGGCCGATACTACCAGTAAGACTTTAGTTCGCTGAAGAAGCATCTTGGATAAGAAGCGAAACATCCAACACCTTAACAAAAGTACAGGTGACGGCTGAAGAAACATTTTCATCAATGGACCACTCCTGTACGACTGAGAGCTTACACAGATCTACCACGGAAAGTCAACAAAATGTAATTTCAATTTATCGACAAGGTTAAGGATGACGAACTATTGATGAGCCACTCCTGGTTGTTGTCACTTCATGTTGCTTAAAAAAGCTAAGGAAAAGAAAAACACATGTGGAGCAAAGCTAGCTTTTATCAGTCAGTGAGCAATAATCTGCTGCAACGTGCGGTGTGATGTGACCTCCTGTGTTGTTTACTGTTGAGGAATCTTTGTTTTTCCCTCAGAAAATTGAAGTGAAAATGTAAACCTGCATGAAGTAAAATAACATGCCCTGTTTTCCTATCTGCTAGTATTTTTTTCATCATCGGAATAACTTGGACATGGAAGCCATGATCAAAGATGCCTACCGGCTGATGAGTGCCACACCTGCTGACATTCATCCAAAGAGGATGCTCTCCGACTTCACACCGCTGACTAAAGGCCAGTACCCTGTGTTTAACCACTACCCTGAGTTTATCGTGGAATATCAGAACCAGGAGAGGGAAAAGATACGACAGCAAGAGATGGTGTATCTCCAGGAAAGGTGATATTGCACTTGACAACCGTCATTTTTAGTTGAGGAAGAAAAGCTGTAAAAATGTACACACTTGGTATCATCAGGCAGGAGATAATGTCGCAGCATAAAGACTTGGTGCGCCGCCAAGCGGAAGAGGATGCCTTTTTTGTACAACAGGTAGAGATTCAAAGAGCAATCGTGTGTCAGGAAGAAAAAAACCTGCACTTTAAAAAAAGTTCTGACTCAACTCCTTTGACTTGAACAGGAGCTGTTGCGCAAGGCTGAAGAGCAGCGCAGAAATATCCTAGCACAAGAGGAAGAGAAGCTCACACAGCAAAGGAAAAAGTAAACGTCCGCCGTTTCCTCTATGTGCATGTTTGCAATTCCAAGTTGGGAAAGTGGTTTTCAGTGGTCACTGTCCTTTCACAGTTTGGCAGCCATGAAGAGAGAACTAAAAGTGAAGGAGTTACAGCAGCTAGATGAAAATAAAAGCCGGCTTCTGAAACACCAGCAGGACCTCCAAATGTCGCAAATACACAGACTGGACAGGGAGATCATGAGGAAGGTGAGGAGGACGTTCCACATTTTATTACATTCAGGACTTCAATTGGACATGATGATGGAAGCACAATTGTAAATAATAATAATAATAATAATAATAATACATTTCATTTTACGCGCCTTTCAAAGCTCTCAAGGACACTTTACAGTCACAGACAAGCATAGGTACTATAATAAATAAAATACAATCACAAATAGAATGCAATAAATAAAATACAATTATAAATAGAAACAAGAGAGAGATACACAGAAAATACAATTTTGAATAGGTGGGTTTTGAGATGGGACTTGAAGGATTCTAAAGGATCTTTGAGCATTATTTATGAACATTATTTATTTCAGCATTTTAATTGACAATATATTGATAACAAATAGATGGATAGAAAGCATATGAAGAGTTTAGTATGCGAAACATAGTTAAAAAACGGATATCAAAACCGTCCCTCGTCTGAATGAATTACGACAGTCAGTCCTGTTGTGCTAAGTAGTTATAAAGTTCACAATGTTTTTATTCAATCCAAAAGAACCTTTAAAGGACAACCGACATCACTTTTTTGTTTCCTAACTGACATTAGAAAAATGTTTTATAGCATCTAAAATACCCCAAAATGATGTTTTTAGTCAAATGCAAAACACCAAGGAAAATGACTTAAAGTGTAAAAAGTACTTCAATTTGAAACTGGAAGTGGCCAGTTTCAGAAGGTACCGCCGCCTTGTTCGTGGTGTCACGCCAAGACGTCTTGCCTTGCTCGAGAATCAAAACATTGGCTTCAGATTTAGAGAACATGCTTTCTTGTTACTCATCCAGTTATAAATATGATTCAAATAGTTCTGAAGAGGAAAGCGTACATGTTTGCAATCGATTAAATAATTTATTCCGTGTCATTATGAGGTATCTGGGGGCGGGAAATGTAGCACCATAAAGAGTCAGAAGATGGCGACAAAGCTCCATGGAAACCGGCTGATTTGTTTCCTTAGAATTTTTGTCAGCGAATATCAAATAGATGCTCGGTGCAACACACAACGATTCACCATCGCTTTATTTATGTGTTTTCCTTCTAATTTCGCCATCAACACGGATCAACACAAAGTTTTCAGACCAAACAAAGTACCGTAAAATGCATTGACGTGATGAAAGGACTGCTGCAATGTGTCCTTTCTCGTTCAGGGGTGTTCCTTCAGTGACGTGACGTCAGGACTCGTCACCAACTCAAAAACAAGACTTCCGGAATATTCAGCGCGAGTCTTAAAACGTAAAATATATCGAGATGCGTTGGAATCTTTGTAAAATACGCTCAGTAGAAGTCATTTGAAGCCATTTTACAAATTATGGACACAGCTTGTCTGGAGGCGTCGGTTGTCCTTTAATTGTAAAAAAATGATTGGGGTAAACGTATTGAACTTTTCATCACAAGTTAAAGTAGTTGTGTCAATACATTTTTTTTGGGTGGTAGGGGGAGGGCCTCCCTCCTGTATTTAAGTGCACTGCTAAATTCAACGCCCCTTCTTGATTAACCCTTGGGCCTGTTATGCTGCTCTCTGAATCTGGGGTTTTCATAAATGGCTCATGCTTCAAAAACTTTAAAAACTACTGTTGTCAACGATGATGAGCATTGTTGCTCATGAATGGCACTGCTGTACCTCAAGTTGCATCCAAGCACTCCATATTTCCCATATTGGTGGTTTTCTTTGCCTTTTGGCCAATGAGAAGTGACTGTATCTGTTTGGCTGCAGATGGAACTCCGTGAGGAGGAAACGACAGCGGCCTTCCAAGATCTGGACTTCAGGCAAATGGAACTGGAAGTGCAGCGGAAGCAGCTTGAACAGGTGAAAACATTTCTGTCTTCTTTCATCCTCTTTTACAGTCTTTTCTGTCCTCTCTCTCCTGCTCTCTTCACTCCTTTGAACAATGTGAGTGAGGAACAGTATTAAATGGATTGGATTGGATTTGCCTTTATTAGTCTCACAGTGGAGAAATTTACATTTCAAAATGTAGTATTTAGTGTAGTTTTTTCCCTTCAGCATCAATGGTAATCGTTTTCAGGTTTGTGGAATGCTGCCGAATGACAATGATGAACACAAGAGATTTTCCATATTGCTACTCTGTTTTCATTTTCCCCTATTTTTAACACAATAGCTGTTGGTTTTAAATGCCATTGGCAAGCATTTCACCGCATTCTTCTTGACATCTTTTTTTTATTCAAGGAACTGTGCAAGGAGCAGCTTCGCATAGAACGACAGGTTGCCGACATGAGGATGAAAAACGCAGAAAGAGAGAAAACAAACACGCGGGTAAAGTCTGAAATGAGCAACGCTGTTGTTTGAAGAGTGGGGAAAGCGAAGGTGTTGGAATGATGTGCTGTTCTATCAGCCATCTAAGCACCTACTTAGCAAACCTGAGCAATTGAGTCTACACTGCCACGAATTTGATTTTTTTTAGATGTTTTGAGGGAAAATAGACGTGAAAAAATACATTTGGTGTTTCATTTTTTTTTTTTTTTTGAAATTGTTTTGCCCACTTTCACAGCGCTTTGAGCCAATTATTCAACTCTACATTAGCTGTTATTTATGATTATGACTATATGTCAGGTTGTTGCCTCCCAAAAACTATTGGAATGGCATAGTATTGTATTTGATGGATATTTGAAGGTCTCTGGGTGTTGATCAAAAGATGAATTGGATACGAATTTTCACAACTGCAACTTTTATTTCAGGATATTTACATTTACACGTCTTAAGCAACTCAGGAAGAAACAACTTTTGCTTGAAGCCACAGACTTTTCACATGGGCAAAATTATTTACGATACAATACATATTGATTTATATAGCGCTTTAACAACAACTGAAGCCGTAACAAAGCGCTTAACACCTCGTCTTACGAACGCTTGAGCTCACGAACTTTTCGCCTTACGAACATTAAATTTGCGAGAATATAATCTTGGCATACGAACTAGTTTTCGGGAAACACACAGAACGCCACAATGGTTGGCAGACTAGTTTTTGGTGGAAGAACACCAAACCACACGGCCGAACAGCGCCTCAGTGGCTGCCGGTCTACTTTTCCACACCCCCTTTCTCTGAGTGCATACGTGGTTTGCTATCGAGTGGATACTTTTGCCCTTGCGGGGTTGTTCGAGTCATGACATATGTTACCAATCTGTATATTTATCAACAAGAAAGCTATCAAATCCACATTCCAGTTGCCTTCATTGGCTCATTTTCCCGTCCTTTTGCTACACTCACACAGTTGATGGAGGGCTTCTCGGCAGAGGTGCACCACCCAGGCTCCAATCGCAACGGACAATGGGAAATCGAGGTCGAGCGCCACCATCAGATGGACGCTGAGCTAGAGAAGAGAAGGCGAACACTGGCGGAAGGTGATCGGTTGACGCATAGCCCGAAAGACCTGGTGGAAAATAAGGTGAGAACAAGAAGAATATAGTCACGTGCCAATGCACAGGAAATAGCTCAGATAATTTGCTTGAGATTCAAAACTGAAAAATGTTTGCTCTGTGTGGCCTGCAGTGGGGTGAATTGAATCAGAGAGGGCACTTGATGGAGCGACCGCAGTCCAAACCCGCAGCAGACACAGGTGCATTCATACACACATGCATGCAGTCAGTCTCATTAAGAGGATGTTTGTGATGCAGGAGGATCAAACATGATGGATGTCACAACCACTTTTTTTTGCTTGTTTTGAACAAGACTATGCCAAAATGATATGGATAGAAGTGTAGTGGTTTTAAACCAAGTACAACTTCCTTCCAGGGGACACCTTGAATCGGTTGCCAGCCAATTGCAGCCCACATAGAGACAAACAATGATTCACACTCACAACTAGGGACAATTTAGAGTGTTCAATCAGCTTCTCGTGCTTATTTTTGCAATGTGGGAGGAAACCAGAGTACCTGGAGAAAATCCACGCAAGCTCAGAGAGAGCATGCAAACTCCACACAGGGAGGTCGGAGCAGGTATTGAACCTGACTGATACCTCTGCACTATGAAGTGGACACACTGGTCGACTGTGCTGCTTCCAAGTAAAACCTTTTCTTCTTTTTTTTAATTGGTGAGGGTGATATCTGTGCACCTCTGGATTATTTTGTGGTTTTGCAGCCTTTGAAAAAATGGTTAAACACCTGATTTCCCTTCTCATTTCCAATCATTGAAAATTATGCGATCACGGTCACACGAAGGCCCATAAAAGCAGGTTTGTCAGTCAAATGTTGGTATTTGGCTTTTTTCAGTTGATTGTAAATATCCCCCTCTTATCACATGGGACTGTGTTGCTTTTTTAATGTACAGTAAAGTCTCGTTATATCGATATCGGATATATCGATAGTCCCGGTTATATCGATACTATTTCTATGCACTTTACTGTATTTATGAATTTTGGTCCCTTTGGATAACTGCCACGTCCAGTGGGGTAAATCAGCTTTCTATTCAATTCCACCCGCATCTCTCAAATCAAAGCATGTTGCAAGATGAAAGCAAAGATTGGAGTCACTCTTTTGGAGTGAGGGGTCTTTGGCGCCCTCCCTCAACAAGACAAGAGCATTAGGCTGTTGCGCCCGCTTGTTGTTGGCTTTGACTCACTGCTAGTCTCCCGAGTTTGCAATATTCCGTGAGGACCTTGTCGTGCCTCCATTTTGTAAGGGACCTGCCGCCAGTGCCTTTGGTCAACTTAGTTAGGATGTGCTTCACTGTGCACATCTGGTTGCAGAATGGATTCTTCTCCTGGCGCCAGGTCTTTAAATGGCGCACATCTGTCAGGGCTTGCAACAGAAAACTTGACCTACGTTGGTCAATTTGCCACAGCTGCGTCCAGTATGGTGGATTGCGAGGCGAGTCTGATCGCCTTCACCTGGCTGTCCCCCTCCACGGCTTTCAAGGACTGCGCACCACATGCCCTCTTCGAACTCTCTCCTGCAACTTCTGTGACCCAAGCGTCCCCAGGCGACACCACTTGCGGTTTCTTGGTGCTTCCTGTAAGCCCCCTCACTGCTGACTGGCACCTCCCACTTTCTCGAACATGTGATGGTCTTGATTGCTTGAGCAGGAGTGAAGGGCCTTTGCAGCTCATCATGCAGAAACTGCTGGCCACAGATTTGAGTACACGCATATGTGATCATGTCCAAATTGTGCTCAAAGTGCCATTACTTTTTGAAGCCATTATTATCCAGCACGAGTTGAATCCCCTTGGCACGGACTTTACCCAAGCTTCACAGCTGGCTATTAGAATCCCTGCATCTGTGTGTCCCCCCATCATCATTGATCATCAGTGATGATGGTGAAACTAAACTATTTGGGTAGAATATGTCAAATAAAAACCATCGTGATCAATAGGGTTGGTTGTGAAACACTTAAATTGTGAGCTCCTCAGCACAGACCTTTGACCACATTGTGTCACGAGGAGTGTCCTATCTTGTCGCCACAGTCTGGTCACTATAGTTTAAATGTACCTTCAAAATAAGATACAATGCAATCCAAAGTACATGAAGGATATGAATCACCATCAACGCATATTATGCGGAGTGGGCTTGGTGAGTGGGGATCACCCGTTGAGATAAATCTGTTTTTCAAGTAGGGCTCCTGAGACTGTCTTCTGATTTTATCTTTCGGCTTTTCCTTTCAGGGGTCGCCACAGTGAATCATTGTCCTCCATCTAACCCGGTTTTGTACATCCTCTTCTCTCACACCAGCTACCTTCATGTCCTCTTTGACAACATCCACAAAGCTCCTCTTCGGTCTCCTGCCGGGCAGTTCAAGGCTCAGCATCCTTCTCCCGATATAGTCACTCTCTCTCCTCTGGACATGTCCAAACCATCTCAGCCTGGCCTCTCTGACTTTCTCTCCAAAGCCTCTAATAAGAGTTGTCCCTCGAATGTACTCATTCCGTTTCCTATCCAACCTGGTCACTCCCAAAGCAAACCTCAATGTCTTCATCTATGCTACCTCCAGCTGTGCTTCCTGTCTTTTCTTCAGTGGCACTGTCTCCAGTCCAAACATCATGGCTGGTCTCACCACCGTTTTATACACTTTTCCTTTCATCCTATGAAACCCTTCTATCGCACATCACACCTGAAAATTTCTCCAGCCTGCCTGGACACGCTTCTTCCCCTCTTTTCAACACTCTCCATTGCTCTCGACTGTTGACCCCAAGTACTTAAAATCCTCCACCTTCTTTATCTCTTCTCCCTGTAGCATCACTCTTGCACTTGGATCCCTCTCATTCCCACACATAAATTCCGTCTTGCTGCGACTGATCTTCATTCCTCTCCTTTCCAGGGCATACCTCCACCTCTCTAGTTTCTTCCCCACCTGCCTAACATCGTCTGTCAGCCGTACTGTCGATTAAAAGTCAGCTTCTTTTTCTTGTAAGTCATATGCTCCCTTTTCTGTCTCCTGGCTTGTCCGTTACCCCTTCCCAAAGAAACTTACCAAAGACGTCTGTTAGCTCTTGGGTTTAGCGGTAACCTATCATGTGACCATGATGCACACCTTGACCCGTGTCAAGAGTGACATACTGTAGATGGATGAAACAAAGGATCCAGTGATCCAAGAATCAAGTTATATATTCTTTCTGTGCGGGTTCGTACCAAATGACCCGGGGGTTGGAGACCACTGCTGCATCACATTTGACTTCAAATTTGTAATCACTCAACCTATGATAGAATGACAAGCAGTCACTGTCCTTTTTGGTGACATAGTGTACCCCACTAAACATAGACAGAGAAAGCAAAAGCGCCCTCTAAGACGATTTAGAAATCTGCAGACAATCACCTTAAGGTAACGACTATCAAATCATCTGCAAGCAGCCTGACAATAGGACAGATTCAGAAATGTAAAATCCATGGAACTGAAGCCATTAACATGGCTTCGAATACGGCTTCAGGGGAATCAGCAATTTGTGCATGCCTCTCACCCGAGTCATTGATATGGTCAATGCCATGTGACTCTTCGCGGGCAAAGGAATTTAAAAAAGAATGAATGAATTGATGTTTTGTGCACATATCTGTAATACATTCTCAATCATGTTTCCAGGATATTCAGGAACAGGTTTCAACACCACAAATGTCAGGATGGCCGCCCCCAAACCAGCCACATTTAAAGAAGTGGAAAGCAACACCATGGTGTGCTTGAACAGCTGCTCCCCTGCAGACAGCACTGCCACCAGCTGTGAGTCAATAAGGTCAACATTGTGAGCAGTTAATAGGAGCATTCAAACGGGTCATTTAATGGATGAACCGCTTTCTTCCCATTCTTCTACCACTTGGCAGTCTCACTGGACAGAGGCCGGGCACATCTGGACAGCAAGGAGAGGCAACTGTTGAAGCAAATTAGATGTCTGAGAGAGAGGCTTGTCGCAAGAGCCAAAGAGGACAACGTTGCCTCCTCACCGTCTCTCTACACGCCATATGCTGCCTCCCACTGACCACTGCCTCTCACTATTGGAAGACTGCCCTTTTGAAACTTTTCAACCTGTCATTGTACTGTACCTTATTGTCATTCATGTACCACTAATAATTTATGTAAATTTGTTTTAATTGAATCATGTTGATTGGACATGTTTTAAAAGCTGTTTTACATAGTTTTGTTTTAATTTACACGTATATTTTCACTTGTGAACTTTTCAAATGTTCAATATATTGCCACTTTCAATAAAGAATGGTGGCTTGTCATAACATTTTCTTTGATAGTTGGAAATTACTGTCAGTCATCCCTGAATATTACTGAAATGTTTTTTTGCATGCATGTGAAAAGGAACAAGATACATTGACAATTTTATTTATTGCTGCAATAAAATGTTTCTTTGAACATGTTCACAATTACATCAGTAGACATGTTTACGTAGACAAAAAAAATACAAAATAAAATCTTAGTTCATTACTTACACTTAATATGAAGGAACACATATTTTGGCAATGGCCTATTAAATTACAAACATTTTTTTTCACCCTTCATATATATAACTTGACAGACAGAAGTTTGAACTTTTTCATAGCCAAACCAAAGGAAGTCAGGAACGGAAAAGCGGCAGTGAAAAAAAAAATATATATATATATACAGTAAAGTCTCGTTATATCGATATCAGATATATCGATAGTCCCGGTTATATCGATACTATTTCTATGCACGCACTGAGAAAATTACATGCAAACAGGGTCGGTTATATCGCTATTTTTTCGGACTCCCTTGAATATCGATATAACGAGACTTTACTGTATATATATGCGCTCTGGGCTGTTAACGCCGGAGCGGTGCAAGAGCTGGAGGAACTGGGAGGGCTGTGGCAGACGTGGACGACTTCTTGATTGCTGTGGGAGGATTTGAAAAGCGGCGGCAGCTGTGGCGCAATGCTGGCCTGGCACGCTCTGCTCCTGATGTTGCCCAGCCCGGGATTGGAAGGTGTGTACATGATTTTTCGGGCTTTTGCGCAGTCACTCTTGTGTGTGTCTTTTTTTTTTTTTTTACGGCGGTGGTGTTCCTGACTGGGTTCTTCAACAAGATCTTCGATGGTGAACAGATGCCTGAAGAATGGAGACAAAGTGTACTCGTGCCCATTTTTAAGAACAAAGGAGATGTGCAGAGTTGTACTAACTACAGAGGAATAAAGTTGATGAGCCATACAATGAAACTCTGGGAAAGAGTAGTCAAAGCTAGACTAAGAGCAGAAGTGAACATTTGTGAGCAGCAGTATGGCTTCATGCCAAAAAAAGAGTACGACAGATGCAGTGTTTGCTTTAACAAAGCTGATAGAGAAGTACAGAGAAGGTCAGAAGGAACTCCATTGTGTCTTTGTAGATCTGGAGAAAGCGTATGACAGGGTGCCCAGAGAAGAGCTGTGGCATTGCATGAGGAAGTCTGGAGTGACGGAAAAGTATGTCAAAGCGGCCCAAGATATGTATCATAACTGTAAGACAGTTGTGAGGTGTGCTGTCGGTGTGACTGAGGAATTCAAGGTGGAGGTGGGACTCCACCAGGGGTCAGCTCTGAGCCCCTTCTTGTTTGCTCTGGTGATGGACAGGCTGACAGACGATGTTAGACGAGAATCTCCTAGGACCATGATGTTTGCAGATGACATTGTGATCTGTAGCGAGAACAGGGAACAGGTGGTGGAGAAACAAGAGATGTGGAGATACGCCCTGGAAAGGAGAGGAATGAAGATCAGTCGCAGCAAGATGGAATATATGTGTGTGAATGAGAGGGATCCAAGTGCAAGAGTGATGCTACAGGGAGAAGTGATAAAGAAGGTGGAGGATTTTAAGTACTTGGGGTCAACTGTCCAGAGCAATGGAGAGTGTGGAAAAGAGGTGAAGAAGCGTGTCCAGGCAGGCTGGAGAAAAATGTCAGGTGTGATGTGTGATAGAAGGGTTTCAGCTAGGATGAAAGGAAAAGTGTATAAAACCAGCCATGATGTTTGGACTGGAGACAGTGCCGCTGAAGAAAAGACAGGAAGCAGAGCTGGAGGTCGCAGAGCTGAAGATGTTGAGGATTTCTTTGGGAGTGACCAGGTGGGATAGGATCAGGAATGAGTATATCAAAGGGGCAACTCATATTAGAGGCTTTGGAGAGAAAGTCAGAGAGGCCAGACTGAGATGGTTTGGACATGTCCAGAGGAGAGAGACTGACTATATCGGGAGAAGGATGCTGAGCCTTGAACTGCAAGGCAGGAGACCGAGAGGAAGACCGAAGAGGAGGTTTATGGATGTGGTCAAAGAGGACATGAAGGTAGCTGCTGTGAGAGAAGAGCATGCACAAAAACGGGTTAGATTCTTTCCTGAGGGGAAAACCCAAAAGGAAAAGAAGAAGGTGTGTGTGTGTGTATTTTTTATCCACTATCATCACAACTTGGTGTCACCAAGCCTGTGACATGCATCATTTTCCTGAACTCCACTCAGTAGGACCTTATTCCACCACCGCTCCTCAAAGTTCTGCAAACAAACACTGGACAGACTTTGGCCATCCTGGTTCTCGCCCCTCATCTTCTCTGGGTTCAGGTCTTCTGAAATTAGCTGGCAACAAAAAAGATGTGTTCTGATCTGTACATATCTACTCTGCTATCATAAAATATGGTGGCCATCAAAGCAGGATGACTGTAACACGGTGCACAAGTTGAACATTTCATTCAGTGATTATGTCCCTGCTTTAAGGATGAGTGCCTTATTTACCAACTTCCAAGACATCGTGACTAACCTCGGTGAGGGTGAGAAGAGTTGTTTGTTTGGGATTAAGACGCACTAATGCTTCCTCAGATGATTGGACGGCATCTCGGTTGTGTCGCAGCACAAACGATGACTGTTGTTGCTGCAGGATTCGTAGCAGGAGTCTGAAAGCAGAGGGATGACGAAAACTGCTGCAGGTGACGAGCGGGCAAGCTTTTTGGGTGTGACTTTACCTCGTCCTGATGAAGCACACGCAGGCCTTGAGCCAGAGCCTCTCCACAGAGAGTTCATCATTTTGCTCTTCAGCTTCTTTGCTTTTCTCCTCTGCAAGGTCAGGAAACAAAAGACCGTAATTTGTAAAGCCATGACTTTGAAGTTCTGCGTTAAGATAAAATTTGACTTGTGACGGAACCAGCCAATGATTTCTCCAGGTTATAAAATGGACATTCAAAGTACAGCCGAGATATGAAAAGGCTGTGGAGATCCAACGAATAATCTCAAGTAATTAAAAAAAATATAGAGAATTTAATTAGAGTCAAATTATAGTATCACTGTATTTGTTTTTTTTTTAAATTCAGTTCAGTTCAAATGTGTCACTCTTTTAATATACGTTTTTTTTTTTAAATTAATTGAATAATTGTTAAGTGTGTGGGGGGATGACATTAAACTGTGTAAGTATTTAATGTTGGACCTTCTTTCTGGACATCTCTACTGTGAATCCAAACTACAAAAATAAAAATAGGAACACATTTCAAAGAAACTGCAAAAGCTTATGTATGAAATTGACAAAGAGGGAAATAATGAGTTGTCCCACCCTGAAATATAGTTTCAGTTTCTTTACTTTTAAACACACCTTTTTATTTTACGCCATTCGGTTTTCATTTTAGCTTGAGGTCATTTTTGGGAAAAATAAACTTTTGCGTTGATATAAATCAATTTGTGTGAGTTCACCATTTCAGAACTTTGTTGTAAAGCAACCAAGGACAAAAAAAAAGAAACATTTAATAGAGAACTTTACTCAAGTTTGCGGAGTTCTCCAATAGCTGCAGACACATCTTCCCGAGGCTGTACCAATTCCAGGGGTTAAAAGGCAGGAGGCTACACAGCTCCTGCAAAGATGACATCTGAGGTCCCATATCTCCAAAATGTTGGTAGACGGTGACCTGTGGGGCACAGTGAACGGCTTGACCTTCAATGCAGCCATGGATGCGCTTTCGATCAGATTAGATTGGCCTTTATTAGGCTCACAGTGGAGACATTTACATTTCACAGCAGCAAAGTGATGAAAGGAAGAAAAGGTAGAAAAACAAAATACGGGAGCTGCTGTATGGACAGAATGGACAAGTTTACCTTGAGCAGCAGCAGGCTGGTCAGGTGACAAGTGTTCGAGGCTTCTTTGCTCTGGACAAAAGGACACGTCAAATGCAAAAGGACAGCATACAGTGAACGCGCCAGATGATTTAGATGGCAGGTATGACTAATGCCCTTACACTGGGTGTTACCGTGCCCTATTTTACAATATAAGAAGCCCTTATCTTTTGTTCTGGATTTTGAAAGATATGCAGAACAGTACCTCAATATTCTTTTCCTTTGAGCTTTTCCCTTCAGGGGTCGCAACAGCCAATCAGTGTCCTCCATCTTCAGAGGTTTGATTCGCATGTTTGTTTTGGCCAACTTTTACGTCGGATGCCCTTCCCGACACAACCTTCTGTATTTATCCGGGCTTGGGACCGGCACAAGAAGACACTGGCTTGTGTCCCCTTGTGGCTACAAAACAAGCAACTCGATGAACTTAATAATGATATCACCATTTTCAAATACTTTATTATATATATATATATATATATATTGTATATCATTACATAAATAAATGTGCAATATTCCCGTAATGCTGGCTAGCTAGCTATCTAGCTAGCGAGCTATTTTTCTATTTATTTGAGTTACTTTCGGGTTGAGTGAAGGCTGGCGTGTGTGGCTGCTGCTGCTCACCCACAGAAAAACTAAGCCTGTGACTGTAAAGTGACCTTGAGAGTTTTGAAAGGCACTTATAAATGAAATATATTATTATTATTATTATTATTATTATTATTATTATTTATTATTAATGTGAGTTTTTGTTCAGGCGTTTGGTGCCATCCTTGATTTATTATGCATACATTTAGGAGAATTGTCTCCAATATTCACATTTCCACCACCGCAGAAATTGGTCAACGATAACCTCATAATTTTAGAAAAATAAATGAACAAATCATCTAATTTAGCGACATTACTAAACATTTTCTTGCTCGGCCTAAAATTTCAAGAGAAAAACCACCATGACAAAGGGACTGTCTGCAGCCCTGAATATAGCTCTGATATGTTTCCTGCCGAAAGCACAAAGACTGCTGCAAATGGCTTCTCCAGTTATGACCCTGGCGAGGAAATGCAGATCCAGAAATGGATGCACACCAACATGTCAAGAAAAAAAGGCACACTTTTATACCTGACGCCGTTTTAGCCTGAGCATAAGAACGACAAATGAGTTGGTTTTAGTACAATGAATAGAAAATAGGTTCTCCAACAACGGACCTGTAAAGATGGGGGTGAACATTGTTCCGGACAATACTAATGGTTTGCAAAGAGCTGCAAAGAAAACATGAGCAGTGTGTGTTCCAAAAAACGTACGAGGAGATCCAGAAGGTCAATTGCTTTTTCTCTCTGGCCCAGTCGAGTGTAACATCGAGCCATTCCATCGAAGATATCTCTTTTGATTGACAGGTTGTTGTCAGCGATCCACTGTAGGCAACTGCTGTAAGAATCCAGAGCTGCCTAACACATTATGAAAAGAGGAGGAACATTTTTTTACAGATGACTAGAAACTCGGATCGAGTGATCTGACACGACTGCTGCAAGACCGATTGTATTTATTCTTAGTGCTACTTCAGAAAAGTGCAGATTGTTACTAGATTGACTGAATAAATACCTGGTAATCGCCACGCCTCATAGCAAGGTCACCTCGAAACTTATAAACCTTTTGCTTCTCCATAGAATCTTCTGTGTCCAGAGCAGCACTTTCACAAAACCACTGCACGACCACAGGGCAGGAAAATCGTTTACTGTAATGCATCCTTCTCCCGTACTATAAACAACGCGATAAACAAACGCAGCAACGAGGTAAGGCTGCGCGGTGACCTTTATTGACAGTAATTCTTCGATATAAAGTGTAATGACCGTCAAGTCAGGATATATATTTGAATTTCAACCGCAGCAATTCTTGGGTTCTTCCAAGCTGGGAGAACTGCCGAAGGAGTACACACATATTCAAATCAAAATCAAACCGCTTACCTCCGGCTCGCAACATTTCGCATTATAAGTAAGCACACACATGGAGTTACGGTCTTTCGCCTCTGAAAATACAGAGTCATCAAAGTTGCTTCCAAATAACTCCATATTGAGTTACCGAAACACTAATACCGTCCTCTTGCGGAAGTAGTTGCAGGATACATGTTTTACAGAGGGACTCCGGCACAAATTCAAATAAGTCCGCACGGACAACTCATCTAGTGACATTAGTTCCGGGACGTAGGGTTCCTTTTGAAATTCCTCATTCGCAATCAAAAAATGGAAATGCAAAGAGTGCTGTTTCTAAAACACAGTACACAATACGTGTTTTAAGATAATTGATGAAAACATAACATACAAAGAGCTGATCTTATTCTGGCCAATTGACCCACGAATCAATTACTGTAATCAGTGTTTGTTTGAAACATTTTAATTAAGGTTTATCGATGAAAAGGTTTCTTCAGCCGTCATCTGTACTTTTTTTGAAGGTGTCGGATGTTTCGCTTCTTATCCAAGAAACTTTGTCAGCAAACTAAAGTCTTACTGGTAGTTTAGGCCCTATATATATATATATATCCCTACTGTTCAGACATGGCGTGGGTCTGGTCTGACTCGTCCTCACCACTGAGACTGCTGCTGGGGTTGGGACAGATGTAAAGAGAGAAGTCACATCGTAAGATGCCAATGTTTCCTCAGGTTCCAATATGAGGTACAGTAAAGTCTCGTTATATCGATATCGGATATATCGATAGTCCCGGTTATATCGATACTATTTCTATGCACGCACGGAGAAAATTACATGCAAACAGGGTCGGATATATCGATAGTCCCGGTTATATCGATATTTTTTCGGACTCCCTTGAATATCGATATAACGAGACTTTACTGTATTTGATAATCTCTACAAACCTTGTGGTGTTCTCTACGTGATATTCTGTCTTCCCAACCATGGGAGCTAAGATAGTTTTTAGATAATTGGCTACATTGTAAGTAGAGGAGTCAATGCTACAAATAATAGGTCTGAGGGGGATGAAAGGGGTGGTTTGAAAGGGGAGTAAAATAAGCGATTTTCATAAAACAACTAAATCCATTAAACCGGTTTGGTGGGGTGAGGTTCAATTTGGATCGTTCGTACAATAGCCTGCTTAGGCAACATAGGATTAGTAATACTGATGAGGTGATACCGGTCGAAATGGGGCAATCAGGCCAGTCGTTAGTCAGAACGACAGGAACTATCAGTGGAGCAGCTGCAGTGGGTAGTCCTCTGCTCCCTCCAACCTGAGAGCAGGGATCTATCATAGCAGAGTCCGGCACCGCCATTTCTGGACAGTAGGGATATATATAGGGCCGAACGGCTGAACGAATCGGAGCGGCAGACGTGTGCACTTCCCAGAACGGCTCAGCTCCTACCGGCTCTTCTGAGCGCATCCGGCTCCTTTTTTCCTGCGTCGCCTTCCCCGACTTCAGATCCAGGAGGGGAGCCCTGTGACGTCACCGGTGTGCACCGCGGCTTTGATGTCTTTCAAGCCCTTGATCTCTTTGATGTGCGTCTCAGCCTGACGCATGTCCCATGCTTGAAAATTGTATAAAAGTAGCCATCGCGGGACAGAGACTCAGACCCAGACACACACACAGCTCACAGAGACCCGCTCAGCATCGGACGGATTTTCACAGCACGACTTGCTCGACTCCACGCCACGATCAAGCTCTGCGTGTCACCTGCCTGGGAGATCTGACAACGAACCTACTTGCAAATTAAAGAGAAACATCAAACTCTTTAGATTTGTTCCTGTTGTATTGGCCATACCTCAGTTTATCAACGTCATGTTAATCTGTGTTGCTTTGTGTAAGCGGGTTCGGTAAATGATACAACTTCTGGATAGAGTTGAGGTTCTTTATTAGGACGGCTGTGTTGGTTGGAGGTAGAAGGAAATTGACATGTGTGGCTCTCGTAGGCTCTCATTAGACTCACTTGCAGCAGCGGGCATGCTCCTTTAGTCGAGAGCCAGGCATCACTAGTCAAACATGCAAATACGATTTGCTCATATCAGTACATCTCCCTTTCTTCATTGAATTTGTTACTTTTACCAAATGTAATGAATTTAATTGATAGTGTTTTTATACACATCCGTAAACATCCTATGTTATTTCATGTTTAGTTTAGTCTAAATGGATGTATGTAGCGTAGTAGATAGTATTCATTTCCAGTCCAATGTTCTCCCAACCCCTCCCCGTTGCTGATAGGCCTGGTCGAAACAAAGTAATGTAGTTTATTCCATACATTGTAAGAATGAAAATTGTAAAGAGCAGTACATTGGGGAGACTCAACAAATTCTCAAAAAAAGACTATCAACATCGCAGGGATCATACAAGTGGGCCTCAATCGGCAGTACATTTGCACCTAAAAGCTAGCAACAACTCATTTGACGACAATGAGGTTAAAATCTTAGCGAAAGAACATAGATGGTTTGAAAGGGGGGTAAAACAACAAAATCCTTCATTAAACCGGTCTGGTGGGGTGAGTTTCAATTTGGATCGTTCATACAATAGCCTGCTTAGACAAAACAGGTTAGGCAACATTCGTAATGCTGATGAGGTGATACCGGTGGGAGTGAGGGAAATAGGCCAGTCGTTAGTCAGGAATGTAGGAACAATTAGTGGGGCCACAGGGAGTGGTCCTCTGCTCCCCCAACCTGAGAGTAGGGACCTATCATAGCTGTGTCCGGCGCCGCAATGTCTGGACATTAGGGATATATAAATAGGGCCGATACGACCAGTCAGACTTTAGTTCGCTGATGAAGCCCCTTGGATAGGAGGCGAAACGTCCGAAACCTTCAAATTTGTACAGATGACGGCTGAAGAAACCTTCTCATCGATGGACCACTCCTGTACGACTGAGAGCTTACACAGACGTCTCAGGTGGTTTCACTTTCCTTGAGGATTTCCGGATAGCATGTCCTGGAATTATAGGGGTTCGAGCGGCGTTGTGCAATACACCA
The DNA here is from genome assembly GCF_051943395.1 of Hippocampus bargibanti. Taxonomy (NCBI): domain Eukaryota; kingdom Metazoa; phylum Chordata; class Actinopteri; order Syngnathiformes; family Syngnathidae; genus Hippocampus; species Hippocampus bargibanti. Next base: position 5,985,456 of record NC_142739.1, read on the forward strand.
GCAAGCTCTGGTAGAAATCCGTTCCGCTGTCTGCTGCCTTGTACATCAGCCGTATCAGTCTTGACAGAACTTTCCACCAATCCATTGGATTGTGGAAAATGTGGACTTGAGGTTATGTGTTTAAAGTCCCACTCCTTCGCAAATTTTCTGAAGTTCTCATTGGCGAATTGTGGACCGTTATCAGACAACACTTGGTTTGCAATCCCGTTTCTAGCAAATATGGCCTTCATGGATGTTATCACTGCTTCTGCTGTTGTAGCTTTCAGTCTGCAAACTTCTGGATACAGGGAGTAGTAGTCTGTGACCAAAAGATGATCTTTACCTTGGCACGAAAACAGGTCAGCACCCACCTTCTGGTATGGTCTTTCTGGTGCTTAGTGTGGGTGTAGTGGTTCTGCCGGTTGATTTTCTTTGCTTGATATTTGAGGAAAATTGTACATCTCAACACTTGATCTGTGATGTCTTGATTCATTCTAGGCCAGAACATCAGTTGTCGTGCTCTTTTCATGCACTTTTCAATTCCCAGATGTCCTTCATGAATATTTTTGAACACTTCTTAAAGTCTTTGGAATGACAATCTTACTGCCTTTGTATATGATGTCGTCCACTACAGATAACTCCATCCTGTAGTTCCAATATTCTGCTGCGTCTGGTAAACAATTTTGTTTCACTTCGGGCCATCCATTTTTGATGATTTGTTTCAATTGTTTCAGTGTCTCATCCTTGTTTGTTTCCATCCGTATAATCTCCATCTTTGCATCTGCAACTGGCAATGCACTGGTGACCATGTGTACGTAAGCTTCGACTTCTTCATCCAGTTTAGCCTTCGAGTGCTCTTTTGGGTCAACAGCTCTGGGTAGCGTGTCTGCTGTATACATCAGTTTTCCAGGGGCGTATGCAACCTTCAGTGAGTAGCGTTGCAGCCTGATCATCATTCGCTGTATATGGACTTGACAGTCATTTAGTGGCTTTTGAAACAATGCTATTAAGGGCTTGTGATCAGTCTCCACGCTGATTTCTGCTGAGCAGTTCTTTTTCAATCTGTGCATAACGTGTTTCCGGATCCGTCATCGAACGTGATGCATATGCTACGGGTTGCAGTCTAAATGTTTTTGTAGAAGTACTGCACCAAGTCCACTCTGTGAAGCATCCGATGATATTTTGATTGGTTTTCTGGGTCATAGAATTTAAGTACTGGTTCCTCTGTGAGCAGCTTCCTCAGTTCATTCAATGCCTTTTCATGCTCATGATTCCATTGCCATTCATTCTATCTTCTTCTCAGTTAGTTGTCTCAGTTGGGCCATCTTTTCTGACAGGTTGGGTATGAATTTTCCCATGAATGTGATCATCCCATTAAACCGTTGCACCTTTTTTTGCAATGTGGCCTTGGCATGCTTTCTATAGCAGACACTTTTCGTGGGTCTGGTCTGATACCTTTACTGCTGAGGATATCTCCCACAAATGTCAATTCTGTTGCACCTAGCTGACATTTCTCTATATTCAGCTTCAGGTTTGCTTTCTTGTTGCTTCTAGCACAGCTTTCAGTCTTTCGTCATGTTAAGCTCTGGTGGCACCCCAAATGATGATGTCATCCATCGAGGTATCAATTCCTTCCAAGTGCTCATATATCATATTGGTTGTTTTGTGATAAACATCAGGAGCTGAAGTAATTCCAAAAGGTTAAAGGTTAGGAATCTGTATCTTCCAAACGGAGTGTTGAAAGTACATAGTTTGGAACTTGGCTCATCCAGCTTCATTTGCCACAATCCTGAAGAAGCATCTAGCTTGCTGAAATACTATGCCTTTGAAAACTGTGCCATAATCTCTTCACGAGTAGGTAGCTTGAAGTGTTCTCTCTTGATGACTGTTTAGATCTCTTGGATCCGGGCATATTCTGAGTTTTCCATTATTTTTGTCTACGACAACGAGGGAACTCACCCAGTCAGTCGGCTCATTAATTTTCGTTATCACATGCCTGTTTTCCATGTTGTCCAATTCTGATTTTAGCTGCTTTTGTAGAGCAAATGGGACTTTCCTGCATGGATGTATGACTGGAGGCACACTTTTGTCCACTCTGATTGTGTGTTCTCCTGGTAGGCAGCCTAACCCTTGAAACAAGTCTTTGTACTGCTCCATCAGTTGATATATACTGTCTATTATGTCTGTCCACGACAAAAACTCTCTTCACTAGGTGTAGTCTCTCACATGCCGACAATCCTAGTAGACCCTGCACATACCTGGAAACTATGATGAAATATAGTGCATGTAATTTGCCTTTATGTGTCACATTCACAATGCATTTTCCTTTAATTGGTATGACTGCACCCGCATAAGCTGTGACTTTCATGTTTGCTCTATGTATTTTTGGTCTCGGTCTGAAATTCATGAAATTAGTCTCTGAAATGACATTCACATTGGCTCCAGTATCCAATTTGAATTTTAGATGAATGTCATTCACTTTTTTCTTCTCTTTCATCTTTTACAGCATTCACATAAAGTTCCTCCACTTCATAATGATCATCTACCTTGCCTTTCATTTCTTGGTTCCTGCAGCAACGAGCACAGTGATATGCTTTGTCGCAGTTTTTACATGTTTTCCCATAAGCAGGACACTGCTTCGGGGGATGTTGCGTACCACGAGTACAACATTTTTGTTTGAATATCCTATTGTTGTTGGGTTGTCTCACTCTTGCTTTCATCTCAACAATCTTGTTTTTGTTGAATCTGTGTGCATTTCTTTCCACTGCATCCACATTGCAGCTAGCATCATTTAGCAACTCTTTAGCCTGTGATTTAACAGTCTCAGCGACTCTCCACAGTGCTAAAGCTTTTTCCAGGTCCAGATCTGATTCTCTGAGGAGCCTTTCTCTCAGTTTATTATCTGTAATGCCACACACTATTCTGTCTTTGATCAGGGATTCTGGTAATCCACCCAACTCACATGTCTTTGATCTGTTTCGGAGCTCATTCGCATATTGGTCAATAGTTTCTCCAACTGTCTGTACACATGTGAAGAATCTATGCCTTTCAAACGTCACATTGCGTTTCGGAATGCAGTAAGCTTCAAACTTTTCCATTATTTTTGAAAGCTTTATCTTGTCATCCTCAGCATCAAATGTGAAGTTATTGGAGACCTCTAGAGCTTCCTCTCCCACAACGTGCAAAAACATGGATGCTTTTATCCTCACATGGCTTTCATCAGCTCCAATTGCAGACAAATACAGTTCAAAACATTGCCTTAGTCTCTTCCAGTTTTTAGCCACTTTACCTGTTAGCTGCAGAGCTGTGGGTGGACATAAATCTTCCATTTTTGTTGTTTTCTGCCGGGGGTTGTGCTCAATGTCTTTCCTCCGTGGAATCTTCCGTTCCAAGTCCTTTTATCGTCCTCTTGTCTTCCAGACCAATTCTGACACCATGTGTTGCTTTGTGTAAGCGGGTTCGGTAAATGATACAACTTCTGGATAGAGTTGAGGTTCTTTATTAGGACGGCTGTGTTGGTTGGAGGTAGGAGGAAATTGACATGTGTGGCTCTCGTAGGCTCTCATCAGACTCACTTGCAGCAGCGCGCATGCTCCTTTGGGCATCACTAGTCAAACATGCAAATACGATTTGCTCATATCATTACAAATCGAAGTGTTCTATTGATTCTTTTGGGTTAGAATCTAACCGTGAGATTGATAAAGTAGATTGAATACAAAATGATATTATGGTGTCCATGTTTAATTGTGACCAAATCAAACTTAAGAAAAAATGAAACAAAACTACTTTAATTTGGGGCGGCCTAGTAGCAGAGTGGTTAGCACGTTGACCTCGCAGTGCAAAGGTATACCGAGTTCAATTCCAGCCTTTCTGTGTGGAGTCTGCATGCTCTCCCTGGGTTTTCTCTGGGACGCATGTTTCCTCCCACATTCCAAAAACATTCACGGAAGGCTGATTGAACACTCCAGCTTGTGCCTGGGCATTTAAAGCGACAATGCCACTTAACATTCATCAATCGCCCTCGCTGCCCATCTTTAAAACCCGCCTAAAAACTCACTTGTACTCTTTGGCATTTGACTCAGTATGACTCGGACATTGTCTTAATGTTACTCCCTGGTGCTTTGTGATTGATTGATTAAATTTGTATAATAGTTACTTGTATATGATAGTTGCTCTGTGTACAGCACTTTGTATGCAGCATTGTTTGTTTGACTGTGCTTTAGAAATTAAGTTGAGTTGAATTGAATGTGAGCGCTCATGATTGTTAGTCTCTGTGTATCCTGTGTCCCTCACCTACTGCCCAGACAGCAGGGACAGGCTCCAGCACCCCCACAACCCAAGTGATGATAAAGTGGTTTGGGTGATGGATGGATGGATGGATAAACGGACAGATGGATTTTTAAAAATCTTTTCACTGTTTTTGTTGTTTATTTTTTTAGGTTGCATTTACTGTATATGAATCTTGGGAATCTTTTAAAGTTACCTTTTGATTTTGTTTGCATATTTACAGTAGGCTTTTCGGACCTTCAGATTTTTTATGTATGGTTTGAATGTTTTAAAATGTTGACTGAACTGAAATAAAAAGAATTAACCCTTTCAGGGACAGCAGTTACTACAATTGGCATCTTATACAAATTCCTTGTGTGTTCTACATACTTGGCAATAAATATGATTCTGATTTTGATTTTCGTGTTATCATGTTACAGGGTGCATGTGAGGATTAATATCTTTTTTGACAAATTAAGTGAAATTGTCCAATTTGAACTGTGATAATTTAGTGTGAGAAGGCACCCATGATTGGGAATCACTCTTCTTCACTCACTTTTCCACGTTAAGTTTGGGAATCGTGGGCTACACCCTTCCATTCGATTGGACACAAAAAAGGGACACATACCATTCACAACCACATTGACAGAGTCTTCATATGAATCTAACCCAAAATGCTGTTTTTGTCATGGGGTGAACGAACACCACTGGCCAGAGATTTTGAATTTGTACACACCCATTCAAACTACACAGTGGGTGATTTAACAACAGGTATAAATATCCCTGTACTGAAAATACCCTCCCTTTCATTTCATTGTAAATAGTGTAATTCACATTCAGTTTTCTTGGCAGAACTTTTTTTTTTCTTTTTTTAAATAACTGACTGTTCACTCAGTAATCAATAAGTCATCGCTGAAAGCCAGTGATGTCAAGAAAAACGTTAAAGAAAATATTTATTGGTAGTTTTGGAGTGACTCTAGTTCCTTTTGCTAACACCAATTAGAAAGAAACGTCTACCGGTACATCTATTGTGAGTTAATCCATCGCTGCAAAGTGAAACACCTCAGTTTAAGTGACTGAACCTGAAACAGGGAAATGTTTGATTTTCAAGAAGAAAGAGCTTCAAAGAAAATGAAACCGATTATTGTGACAAATTGTATTTCATTGAAAAAGCTGTGGTGAAATTATTTGCAAAATATTGAAAGCACAGGTATAAACAAAGAGGACAAAGAGAGTGTAGTGATGGATTTTCATAATATAACAGCAGCTAAACTACTCGCAATACTAGCTCTACTGCAAGTCGGATATATGATACATGATATGAAATCAAAACCCACTGACAAGAGACAGCACTTTATCAGCATACCCACAGCGCAGGTCCAAAAACACATACATGTTGCAAACACGGTTCTTTGTGCATATAGTTTACTTGAGCCTTATTATACCAGGAGTAGGTGTAAATGACAATGTGTCACTCCTATTCTTTCAAGTGTTACCTTGAGCAAAGTGCTCATCTTTTCAAATGAGTTATGATTTTTATCTTCCTTGCAACCTAAGTACCCAAAAGAAACTCACGCAAAACCCTCCAAGCTCAAAATGATTTTGACTTCACTTTGACTTTCGAACGTGGTTTTGTGTGCGTAGTAAACAAACCTATTTGGTTGTAAAGACACTTGTCATTGATTCAAAACATAGAAAAGCTATCCAAGCAGGCCAGTAAAATACTTTGGGGAAGGCTTAGACCTCGTCTGTGGACTAAAATAAGCAGCAGAATGCGCAACAGAAAGAACGCTTCCTCACACCTCACCAAAAAAATGCTTGTAATGACAACATGGTGAGAAAAGGGACACGGGATCCGTCATGAAAGGTTCTTCACGGACACATACAACTGTTTAAACTGTGAATGATTTGGGACATATAATTAGACTTGAAATCATACCACTTGCTTAAATTGAGATTAGCAAACCACTCTGCCAACAATATCAACCTAAACAAACCAACGCGAGTCTGTACAAAATGAGCAGTTGTTCCAACATACTTATTGCATGCAGTAATGACAAAATTGTATAAACGCTCTGAACATATGTATATAAAGTACACCATCTTATTTTTTTTCATGCCCAGGCACTTACTATTCACATTACAACAATTATGGTGTCAAAGATTTCTGCTCATTCAGTTGCCATCAGCGAACTAAGCTTTGTGAGTTTCAAACCCGGCAGGCTGAAAATGCTTTCAAGATAGCTAAAAGGTGCTAGCATGGAACATGGATTACAAGTACAGAGTGGCAAAATACCAGAAAGTAAATCAAAAGCCCAAACTTTAAACAAAGTCACGGACAAAGTCAGTGTACAATGTATAACTTCAGACGGGCATTTGTAATATCGGCTGAAAGCACATCTTGCTCACGCATTCCCATTTGTTTTGAGAAAGGCTACCGTTAAGTGCTTTGTGACAACATGGGGAGATCCTCTTGCAACAAGTCCACGGTAGGCACATGTAGGTATGGTATGTCTGTATAAGTTAACAACAGTCAACATGGTAAGGAGGTGGTGGTGGTGGGATTGTCCTTGCTGTGGCAATGGCAGCTGGTAGTTGTTCATTTCTGTGAAGCAAGGGGCTACGAACACACACCATTGAACATGTATAGTGTCATCTACTATCTGTTCGTTTGCTGTCAGAAGACAAATCCTAAAGACGATGCAAACATGTCCTCCAAAATCCATGAAAAAGTGAAGCGACACGTGATTTGAAACAATACACAACGGTTTCCAAGCATTGTTCTCCCCCCAAAAATATTGAAAATGTGGCTCAAAGTGTGCAATAAAGCAAAAGAAAGTGGCAGTTCATTCAACAGAGCCATATCAACATCCAACAGAATTTACATATTATTAGAAAAGTGGATAAACAGGTAAGGTTTCACCTCAGGGAAATGCACAATATGACTAATTAGAAAAGAAAACAGTAAAATACTGGTTTTGTCATAAAACAAATACGGACTCTTAGAGCCTTTGCATGATACAATAAGGTGCCAAATTCTAATTTCATCCATCATGTGTCAGAAAAAGTGCATTTGAAACAAGTTTAGGTCAAGTGCTTCACAATTTAAAATGTCTGAAATACTGTTTTGAGAACAATACGTCAGGCCAGTAGTTGTCTTTTACTCATGACTGTTTATGTGAATTAGGTTTCGACGAATGACTCAGGCGCAGTGGGAGCATTTTATTTCCACCACCAACTGCGGTTAAACACTGGTTGGTCGATTGGTTTTGAAGGTTGAAAAACAACACATTCCAATTTGGCAAAGTTGTCTGAACGATCATATAAGAGCTAACAACAGCACAGTGCATGCTGTGTCAAAAGGTGCAGATTAAACATACTGTTCCTTGACCGTTAGTCGTTTTCCTTGTTAAAAAGTCAACTCGTAACCACCATCAAAGGAAGACTTGAAAAAACATCCTTCAACCAAGACGCTAGTGTTCACTCACTACTCGTGTACTTTGGCTCATGTCGCTCTCGGCCTCGATCCATCACGGACTTTCAGGATCAATCAATGTCAAGTCATTCATTCTCGACCATTGCTTTAAAAGCTAATTTACATAAAATATAAAAGATCCACCTAAGGTGTTCTGATTGGGGGGGGGTGTATCCTGTAAACACACGAGGGCAGTCACATTTTGCTTTGTAGGGAAGGGGAGTGAACATTTGATTCAATTTGAAGTTCAAATTTGGGCTTGTGCAAGACGAGGGCCAGGAAAGCATTAGATATTTTACGTCAATTGTTAAGTCCCTCTGCTTTAGCTCATTCACTGCCATTCTCTAATTTATTCGAGAATTGAAAAGCATGACGCGGAGCAGCATTGCCGAATTTGTTCAGACCTCTGGCAATGTCCTGCAATTTGGAGTGGATACATATTTGCACATTGTCTGGCAGTGAATGAGTTAACAGTCAATGTAAAATGTCAAACTCCACCACTCAAGATGCCCTAGAGTCATAGCCATTTTTCACATATGACATCTGCATATCTTAGTTTTTATCAATTCCATTTCATTCTTGGTTTTTTATTTTTTTTACTTGGTGAATATCTTTGATTTTTTGTGTTACAAAAATGCTGTTCTGGTCATTTTAATAATGTCATTCAGGTGAGGGTTACGAACGCTGGAGACAGCTAATAAACATATTCATAATAATAATAATAGTCATGTGGACAGATTTGCAAATATTTGGATCATATTCATAATTTCCATTGTGGTTTGTGCACAGATTTAGTCTTCAGATACAGACAAGGATTTCCTCACGCTCCGCGACGGCTCCCAAACCTCACTGTCATCTGTATCCTCTTCATCGTTCTCCTCATTCTCCTCATTCTCCTCTTCATCTCCCATTCTGTCATCTCTTGTCATCTTGCTGGTGTGTGATGTCGACCCCCTTATTTCGTTGTCTTCCACTCCTCCATCCGCCACACCCAAAGCAGGCTCCCGGAATGGGTCTGCACCCACGTCTAGTCGTCTCTGAACCTCAGCAAACCATTCTCGCACCTTAATGGAACGAAAGATAGAGAGGAATACTTAGATGGATGTTGTTATTTCAAGTGTAACACTACCTCTAAAGTCACGTGGGCTACCTAAGTCAAAGATCCAAATTGCTAACATATTTCGTGAACAACAGACAACCCGCATACCTACAAGTAAGTGAGCAAATACATTCAACAATATTTTTTACTGAGCCCAAACATATACTTCCCTTTTCATCAGTCAGTGTCCCAGTCCCACTTTGATATAGGTCTTGCCCTGGTGTGAGTTAGTATGTTCTTCTTCTTTCGGCTTTTCCCTTCAGGGGTCGCCACAGCGAATTAGTGCCCTCCATCTAACCTGGTTTTGTGCATCCTCTTCTCTCACACCAGCTACCTTCATGTCCTCTTTGACAACATCCATAAACCTCCTCTTTGGTCTTGCTCTCGGCCTCCTCCCTGGCAGTCCAAGGCTCAGCATCCTTCTCCCAATATAGTCACTGTCTCTCTTCTGGACATGTCCAAACCATCTCATTCTGGCCTCTGTGCATTTCTCTCCAAAGCCTCTAAAATGAGTTGTCCCTCTAATGTACTCATTCCTGATCCTATCCAATCCGGTCACTCCCAAAGAAAACATCAACATCTTCATCTCTGCTACCTCCAGCTCTGCTTCCTGTCTTTTCTTCAGTGGCACTGTCTCCAGTCCAAACATCATGGCTGGTCTGACCACGGTTTATCCACCTTGCCTTTCATCCTAGCTGAAACCCTTCTGTAACACATCACACCAGACAATTTTCTCCAGCCGTTCCAGCCTGCCTGGACACGCTTCTTGACCACTTTTCCACACTTTCCATTGCGCTGGAAAGTATAACCTAGGTACTTGAAATCCTCCACCTTCTTTATCTCTTCTCCCAGTACCATCACACTTGTACTCTGATCCCTCTCATTCACACACCAATATCCCATCTTGCTGCGATTGATCTTCATCCCTCTCCTTTCCAGGGCATACCTCCACATCTCTAGTTTCTATATATATATATATATATATATATCTTCGGGCACGAGGCGGGGGACACCCTGAATTGGTTGCCAGCCAATCGCAGGGCACACAAAGACATACAACAGTCACTCTCACACTCACACCTAGGGACAATTTGGAGTGGTCAATCTGCCTGCCATGCATGTTTTTGGAGTGTGAGAGGAAACCCGGAGAAAACCCACGCGGGTCCAGGGAGAACATGCAAACTCCACACAGGGAGGCCAGACCGGGACGCGAACTGGCGACCTCTGCACTGTGAAGCCGGTGTGCTAACCACTCGACTACCGGGCCGCCCTATATATATATATATATATATATATATATATATATATATATATATATATATATATATATATATACACATTCCAAAAACATGCATGGCAGGCAGATTGAAGACTCCAAATTGTCTCCAAGAAAGTTGTGAGGTGTGCTGTCAGTGTGACAGAGGAATATATATATATATATATATATATATATATATATATATATATATATATATATATATATATATATATATATATATATATATAGTCGGATGGTGACTAAGAGGGGCAAGGTAGTCCACACTGAAGGGGTCTCACTCCCTGAAGGAACAATAGCAGACATTGAAAACAGCTAAAAGTACCTTGGTATACCACAGGCCAATGGCAACCTCGAACTAGCAACAAGGAAAGCGGCTATGACCAAATACCTCCAGCGGGTGAGGCAAGTCCTCAGAAGCCAGCTCAATGGCAAGAATAAGACCCAGGCAATAAACAGCTATGCCCTGCCAGTGATCAGATACCCTGCAGGAATAATAAGGTGGCCAAAGGAAGAGATTCAGACCACGGATGTTAAGACCCGAAAACTCCTCACCATGCATGGAGGGTTCCATCCCAAGTCCAGCACCCTGAGACTGTACACAAGCCGTAAGGAAGGAGGCCGGGGACTAGTGAGTGTGAGAGCCACTGTCCAGGATGAAACATCCAAGCTCCATGAATACATCAAAGAGAAGGCTCCAATGGATGATGTACTCAGAGAATGTCTCAGACAATGGGGAACAGAGGATGAGGTGCTGGAAGAGGGACAATCATGGGAGGAAAAGCCCCTACATGGGATGTACCACCGAACCATAACATAAGTGGCTTATCTCAAGAAGTCCTATCTGTGGCTAGAGAGGGCTGGCCTAAAGGACAGCACAGAGGCACATATCCTGGCTGCTCAAGAGCAGGCCCTAAACACCAGAGCCATAGAGGCAGGGATATACCACGCCAGGCAAGACCCAAGGTGTAGGTTGTGCAAAGAGGCACCTGAGACAATCCAACACATAACTGCAGGGTGTAAGATGCTGGCAGGGAACGCCTACATGGAGCGCCATAACCAGGTGACTGGCATCGTCTACCGAAACATCTGTGCGGAGTATGGACTAGAAACCCCAAGGTCAAAATGGGTAACACCTCCCAAGGTAGTAGAGAATGACCGAGCAAAGATCCTGTGGGACTTCCAGATACAGACTGACAAGATGGTAATGGCCAACCAACCAGATATTGTGGTCATAGATAAAGGGCAAAGGAAAGCCGTTGTCGTGGATGTAGCGGTCCCGCGTGATGGAAACATCAGAAAGAAGGAACATGAGAAAATCGAGAAATACCAAGGGCTCAGAGAGGAGCTGGAGAGAGCCTGGAAGGTAAAGGTGACAGTCGTGCCTGTGGTGGTCAGAGCACTCGGGGCAGTGACCTCCAAACTCGACGAGTGGTTGCAACAGATCCCGGAAACAACATCAGATATCTCGGTCCAGAAAAGCGCAGTGCTGGGAACAGCACGGATACTGCGCAGAACCCTCAAGCTTCCTGGCCTCTGGTAGAGGACCCAAGCTAAAAAATGGGGGAGGGATACCACCCATGAGGGCTGAGACGAGGAATTTATATATATATATATATACATACACACATACACACACACACACACACACACACACACACACACACACACACACACACACACACACACACACACACACACACACACACACACACACACACACACACACACACACACACACACACACACACACACTATATCCATCCATCCATTTTCCGTACTGCTTATTCCTCATTAGGATTGCGGGGATGCTGGATCCTATCCCAGACGTCTTCGGGCACCGGATGGGAGACCCCCTAAATTGGTTGCCAGACAAACAGGGCTCACGGAGACAAACAACAATCCACACTCACACTCACACCTAGGGACAATTTGAAGTGTTCATTCAGCTTGCGTCTAAGTGGGTACGCATGTGCACAAGTGCGGTAACAGGATGGGAGGTTGATTGAACGAACAAAAAAGGTTGGGCAACCCTGCTCTCCAGATGCACTGCAAGGAAAAAAACTTAGTGAAGGCTCATTGGGTATTTGAAGCTATCTTACGTCATTCTGATATGAGGCTAATATAGATACATATAGCATATGTTGCCTTCATTATACGTTTTTTAATTTTTTGCAGCTGTAGACATATTTATGGATATTTGTTATTTTATTTTTTTGTCCGAAATGGGTCTTTCAACGTTTTGGGTTGCCAGCCCCTGCAATAGGCCAACAGGCTTTTCAGGAGAGGACCTAACAATGACATGCAAGTTAAAAAGCATTTGTGTTACCCGTTCATAGCTCATGTTGGTCTTGGTGACAAGCTCGTCCAGATCTTGCTCATTGAGGAAGCGGTGTTTCAGGTAATACTCCTGAAGGATGTCCCTCCCACTCTTGGATTTCTTTGGTGGCGGGCATCTCTCCAAGTCTGAACCAATGGATGCTACCCGCCTTGAATGCTTTCGAGTTCGGGATCGCCCCCAACCGCGATTTCGGACACGTCTTTTTCGACTGCCAACACCTCCCATTTTGTGACTTCCACCACCATTTGGGCCTTGCACATTACCACTTTGATACTGAAAGAACCATTTCAGGTTGCCATTCTTCCAGGAATACCGTGAGTCCCCGAACCAACTAACAATGTAGGGTCGGGGGAGGCCGCTCTCCTCGACGAGCTGGTCATACTCTTCGGTCGTGGGCCACTGAGTCCGGACAAAGGCACTTTTCAAAATGTGGAGTTGCTCTGGAGTTTTTTTGGTCTTATCTTTGATGTCTCTGCTGCTGCTGCTGTTATTGTTGCAGCTGCTGGTTGGCATCTGCTTACTGCGTCCTCCAGGTGGAGTTTGACTCCCTTTATGAGAGGAAGAAGCGGCACGGGAAGCTGCAGTGATTTCCCCAGCTTTCCCTCCTCCTGCATCAATATGTCCTGCCTCAGAAGTCTCCGGGGAAGGAGTACAAATTGTCTGCATTTTCCGTCTTTCTGTGAACCATGCATCAATCTCCCTCCGTGTCAATTTAGTCTCCGTTCTCAGGCGACTCAGCTCTTCATCAGATGGTGTGCTGCCCTTCTCAAAGCTCTCCTCTAACACCACCAACTGCTCGGGTGTTTTCTCTTTAAACTTCTGCAGAGTAAAGTCTGGGAATGGATTCCATGTCTTCGGCCGTACCTCCTTTTCCTTTGCAGGGAGTGTGCTTTGAGGATGAGGGGAGGCTGGGGTTTCGTCGCTGGAGTCAATGACAATGGTGGCGTTCCCGCCGCTGATACAGCTCACGCCTCCTTTGCCGCCTCCCTCAGGGAAAACAATGACATTGCTGTTCTTTGAGTTGCGCTGGTTGTACCTCGTGTCACTAAACCATTTTTTAATTTCTCCCTTGGTTAGATTGGTGATCTTAATCAAACGGGCAATTTCTGCATCGCTGACAAAGTGGTGTTTAAGATAGCTGGCTTTCAACTCCGCCAGCTGCTCTTTGGACTTCTTTGGCCGCAGACTGAACGTGTCCGCACTCAAGGCAGAGTTCTCCTTGCAAAGAGAAAGGTGCAGTTACATGTGAAACAGTTTTATAGTTTGATATTGCAA